>NC_041390.1:494067495-494090809 GCF_002162155.2 Triticum dicoccoides | reverse complement strand
GGGGGGGCACCGCCTGGGCCGGTTTGGGCTGGCCTGGCTAGCAGCTGGGCCAACTAGCCCAGTGGGGGGATGGGGTTTCTTTTTATTTTTTATTTTTATTTTTTGTTTTTATACTTTTCCTTTTTCTATATTTTCTTTTCTGTTTTCTCCCATTTCCTAAACATTTCAGCTTTGGAAAAATATATAGGTTGCACCTAATTTAGTAAACTTAATTATGCCACATTCCGAACATTTTTGTTCTGATATTTGAAAAACTTTTATTGTTTGTCCAAAATTAGAATTTGATTTTGAAACGTTTTGATCTAACGCGAGGGTTAGCAACAGTAATAGAGGTGACGTGGCATCATTAGCAGAGATTACTGTAGCTTAATTGTTCGGGCGTCACAATTCTCCTCCACTAAAAGAAATCTTGTCTCGAGATTTAAGAGGTAGTGAAAGGGGGAAGGTTTGGTAGCGAATCTAGCGGGTCTTCGCATTCTGGCTTGCTCTACTCGAAGAGGCCGATCCAATACATTGATGTCTTCATTTCTCTACTTTAGGTCAACATGATGAAGTTGTCGTCCTTTCTTCGGGAACCCCTACGTACTTACGAATAGGTAATTGGCAGATCGACAACGACAGAATGCTATAAGGGTAATAATCTGGGATTAACCCATGAATGAGTATATGAGTACCTCTTGAGTTGAACAAATAAAACACATCGAGAGTAAAGTTCGAAGGTACAATAAGAAGTTTCAAGCAGCCAGGCAATCGTTCAATGCCTAGTCAGATGGTGAAAGGGTTTTCAGGGTAACATGAATAAGTATTACCTGAATAGATCACTAGGAATGTGGCTCGTGAATTGCATACGAGGTCACGCGCGAGGAATAACTTTGGGAACAGGGGGTGTACAGGAGAGTCAGGTTTCGATCTTGTGGAACTGTGGGTTATGGGCCCACCACGTGGGTTAAAATTAGGAAGGGTGGTGACATCTTGCGTGATCATGTAAGCAAGGCATGCCAGAGGATAGCCTGTCATTTATGTCGGCAACAACATCGGTACCAAGGGCGAGGGACGAAGAGAACCATTTTCCTGCTCGTCGAAATGAGATGGACCAATAGGCAAAGTTCTCGTCCATCGGTGGTTACCAGATTATCATCAACATTAGTAACAGGGTCTTACTGACCGAGTTGTACACCATGGTGTTTACATAAGCAGGATAATATTACTGCTTAGATCTTATAGATCACCAATAATGTTAAACAAAACAATGGAAAGGAAAAGGTGATCATCAGATTTAAACACAACAATGGAAAGGAAAATGTGTTTAAACACATATTTCTGGGATATATCCTTCCCAAGGACAAGCAGAGCATGATATCCATGACAGGATATAATGTAGAAAACTCTTTAGGTATGGGGAGAGAAATTTCCTGACATTACCCATACAACGGTGTTTGGATAATTGAGCAGGAAACATTTAGCATTGGGCTTCAAATGTTCTTGTTGAAAATCGGAGTACCATAGACATGCTTCGAGATAGCATTGGCATGGTCTTCAGGTGAAGATCAGACTTTAGAAACACAAAGGATCCATCAGGATTGTCTTGTAGAATAAGTCTTACAATTTCCTCATGGAAGAAAGGATAGCCTTGCTAAAAAATAAACGGTAGCAATAGGTCTGCCGGCCAGGTGTGCTAGGCACGATATCACCTTACCGGGTCTTATAAAGATGTTATAACTCCTGGAAGTATGTTCCAACCATCATATCTAACCGAGGTTCAGATCTGATTGGTGTCAGGATACCTCAGACTCAAGATGCATGAGAATAAAAAGTGCAACACAAATTGACGAGATGACATTGTAAGATCCTCGGGAAATGAAGAATGGAAGCGAGTTCCGAAACAAGAGTTCATTATTAAATCAAGGAGAGGGCGAGGAGGTGGATGATGGCTCAGCGACCATTCCTCCAGATTTCCAAAAAGATGGGTTTCCACAATCATGTGAACAAGGAGATAACATTTGTTAGATCAAATGATATAATGGGGTGCTCGAGGAAAGCATACACAATCGAACATTGATTGAAAGGTGCACCCGAAATATGGGCTGGGTTGCACTATCAATGTTAGAGTGGTGACTAAATGAACAAAATAAGTAGAATGAAACTATCGACCATTCACTTCCAAGCAATAGAGTTACTAGAAGTTTTGAATTTACACCTCAAAGTTCAGTAGCCGGTATTCCGATTAGAAACCACACGGGGACCAAGAAATGAACGGAGATGACGAGAAGTAATACTATAACAAGAATTCTGAAGAGGTGGAGCATTTCTCACAACATCCTTGATATAAAAGATGATAATAATCCAAGGTGGAACATAACATAAGCTAGATATCAAGGAGCTCCATAACAAGTTCAAGTTTGTGTCAGAGGGAAGGCAATGATGTCGTTGATGATAATACAAGTCATCGAGGGGCAAGGATGGTATTTCTCATCAAGAATTCAATTGATATCCTGGAATACCTCAGAATGTTGATGATGATCATGACACATTTGTCGAGAGGTTTCAAGAAAATGTAACCGATCGGCGATGACATCAAGCCAACGGAATGATGAAGCGAAAAGTTATTGAAACCATAGGTACGACACAAACTTGAAATCAAGTTGGTTGTTCAAGGACAATTGATATGACAAGGAATATCGATGTAAGTTTAGCTCACCGTCGAAATTTTTGCTCCGGGAAGAAGGACCAGGTAGCACAGTTAAAATCGGCATGACAAGGATATAGCCAAGTAGGCTAGGAATGACGTGATCGAGTTTATCACGTCAAGAGTTGATTAATCACAGTGCTGACTTGAGTCAGTTATCGATGTCTTTGAGTGTTTAATAACTCGGAGCCCATGAAAAATTGAAATCAATGGGAATGTAGCACTTGATGAAGAACTCATAAGAAGTTATGTGGTTCCATGATAATCTCGAGATACTAGGGGGGTAATACTCGCCGATAGATCAAAGTAGAGGTTGGACTAGGGTAAAGCTCTGCATAAGACAAGTCCTCAAACTTGCACGAGAAATGGAATCAAGGAGAAACATGGTCGGAACCACATCCACAGATACAAGATGAACTTATAACAAGGGGATAATTATTTTAAGAGAAGCTTCCATGATAAGGTATACGTCGGGTCCATGGGCATGAACACAGGGTTCAAGGTTGACTCCCACTTGTTCAACGCATAACCTTTCATTGACCTCTCGTATTTCGAAAATGACATTAGTTGTTGAAATTTTTACCTGGTGCAATACCAGATAAGTATGACCCGTGAAATCTTTCGGGTTCACACGAATTAGGGAAGGCGTAGGTTCAACCCATCAAAGCATCTTAGGAACATATACCACAAACTTTGGAGTAAATAATAGAAGCTTGAAAGTATAGCATGGTTCACAAAGTAGAGGATACAATTTACCAAAGGCATTATATACCCATGGAAAGGCTCACAAGGTTATTCAATATGAAGGACACGGTCGGATAAAATTAGACAAAGGGTCTGGTGGTTCACAAGGGATCTGTTGTGAGCGTCGGCACTCAACTAGAGGAATAAAGAGTACAAGGAGGTCAGATTGTAGAAACAACTGGCTAACTCAAAGCTCAAATGCAAAGGAATTATGAATTCCAAGACAAGGGATCAGAAGCAATGATCTAATTAGGGATGGATAAGTTGAATTGCCTTAGGGGTACAATCAATGGCAATTTGGTTGGTCGAGATCTAGGTCAAGTTTAAAATGACGTCTGAGCCGGAAGGATAATCCTATGATTCGACTGATGATTGTGAACATTTGCAACGTATTGAATCAATGGACTCTAAAATGATAGTGACCAAGGATGCCACTAGTATTTGTATACTTATGGGATTAACCATAATGCAAGCAAGCAAGAATTTCAAGAACAATTGGCAGTTGAGGATTTTGAAAGATCAATTAGTATTTCGAAGACTTTGGTGAAACACATGAACAACTGGGGAGAAACAAATCCTTGGTGTGTGTGAGGATTAATTTGTAGGTGTATTCAAGTGACAAGGAACTGTCAGGCAATAGGCACAAGGATTTTCGGAACAACAACGAGTATTTTGAGGTATCTCGTAATAACAAGAGCAACTGGGGACTAAGGTAAGAATGGCAAGTGCATGTAGTTATCTATAGGGGTTGACGGTGGAAGGGAATTGCAAACGCAATGAGCACAAGTTCTTGGGATAACTCCGGAGAGTATCTTCTGAATCCTCAGGTGCAGTAGGCGATCATCTGTATAAGGGGCTCTCCGGAAGGAAGTAATTACGAGAACCTAGAGTTAGAGTTAGCAAAAGCTTCACTACAAAAAATACACTTCAGTGATGATACGTGTTTCTCACAGTAGGTCGTGTTTTTTGTCATGCATGTACATCCATGACGATTTTATGACAGAATCAAGATAGTCATACCTGTGATGTCGTAGAAGTGTTCCATGAAATTACCAAAATTATCATCATGGAAGTGTGCACTTCCATGACGATAAATCACGCGTCATAGAAGTGCTTTCGTCAAGGGTGAGCGACACGTAGCATCCACCGTAACGGAACGCCGTTAAGCTATCGGGTCGGGTTTTGGATCTGATAACCCATTAACAGCCCCGACCAATGGGGATTTTCCACGTTTAAAATCATCATTGGCTGGAGGAAACACGTGTCGTCTCATCGTTGGGACAGATGTCATCCACTCATTGGACAGAAGGCGCCTATGATACGTCGACACGTGGCACGGCCCAACAGAGGCCCATTCCTGTGAAAAGGTCGGCCCGTTTGACTTGGTCAAAAGGTGGTGGGCCGGCCCATAGAAAGCCTGTTAACGGCCTATTCGCATATAGCCCATTTACAGCCCGCCAACCCAAGGCCCGTTACGCCGTATCCGAATTAGGCCCAGTAGCGTCATCTGGGCCATCCAATATGATTCCAACCCGTTTTCACTTCTGGCCCATGTATGGCCCATGATGTCTTTCGGACCATATGAGGCCCTATGTAACTCTTGGCCTATTAACGGCCCGTGGTGAAACTGGCCCGTAATGAACAGTGTATCACTTTACACCCATTAACGGCCCATGGTGAAACTAGCCCATAATGAACAGTGTATCACTTTATACCCATTAACGGCTCATTATTCCGTTGGGCCGTTTCCAGCCCATGTTATCTTTCGGCCTTCTCAGAGCCCATTTATTCTTGGGCTCATTTCCAGCATTCGTTTACTTACGGCCCGTTACTTTCATTTTCTGCTTGTGGGCCAAATTCGGCCCGTGGTTACAGTCAGCCCGTTTGTGGTCCGTTAATACGTTGGGTCATTTTCATAGCATCATCAAATACGGCCTATTAACGATGGCCCATTATGGTCATCCCATGAACGGACGATTCCAACTCTAGCCCGTTTACGACCATAATGCGGCCTGTTATTGGCCCATGTTTGGCCAATCGATCATACGACCCGTATAAGGCCCATTGATGATACAGCCCGTAGAAGGCCCATTGTGTCTACGGCCCATAGAAAGCCCATTGTTTCTACGGCCCATAGAAGGCCTACTGTTTCTACGGCCCGTAGAAGGCCCACTATTTCTATGGTCCGTAGGAGGCCAAGTGTCACTACAGTAAATATTAGCCCATGGTTATTGTGGCCTAGTATTAAAAAATAGGTTATTGCAGCCACTAGCAAACTGCGGAAAAAGTACTACACTGACTACAAGCAAACAAATAAACAAGACAACAAGGAAATAAATAAGCAAGCAACTTATGCTAGGCTATCACGGCTATTACACATATTACATCCACTGGGCATCAAAGTTCGCCACCAGTGCAAATATAGGGAACAAAGCAGCATATAAACGCCGCAGCAAAACAAGTCCAGAACTGAAACCACTTCAGAAGAGTTCAAGAAACAATATCCTGGGTACCCATAATGCTGGCAAGATGCTTAGCAAGCTTATTAACTTTCTCTTGTTTGGCGCTTAAATCCTCCAGCGCTTGCTGTTCCACAAGAAAGTACGCATCTGAATTCTGCAGGGACTTCCTCAGTCCTTCGGCTTCTTGCCGCAGCACAGCTGACTGATGCCTTTCAGCTTGTAGCTGAGACTGAAGAAGCCGAAGTGATTCAGGCAGCGAGTTCGAAGAGCTTATGCCAGCGGTACTGGCCAGTAACTCGAACACTACATCAACGCAGGACTGTGGGGTTTTCTCACTGTCTACAAGATCGTTTTTATCACCTTTCTTGGAGACCAACAGGGTTGTCTCGCTATCTTGAACCTTATCTACATTACTTTCTCTACCATTGCATAGTGGGGTGCTCTTCTCCAATATTCTGTTTGCATACTACAAGAGAAAGAAGCAGACACATCACAGGTTTAGCTTGTAGTATATGAAACTCATTTTGGTAAACCGGTTCAGTAGTAAGGTGGACAAGATAACAGCATGAAACAAACATATATCTATGTACTATGGTCACTGTATTGTCCATATCATTCTAGTTTATGTTCCCTAATCAAGATAGAGACATAGTTCAACTCATATATTTTTAAGACACAACAGCATAGACAGAATATAAGTGTGAGAAACTACACAGCATTGGCAACACTTGTAATGTGCATCACATGAGAACATAATTGTTTATACAACTTAAACTGAAATCAACATAGAGCAAGAAGTTAGAACAGCAATCCAGTTAAAGAAATAGGTTTAAAACATACCTGTTGCGCCATTGGAGTTTCAATTGGATCCTTCAAATTCGAAAGTAGTTGGTATGAGTAAATACAGTGATGCAGCAAAGGAGTATGGACCATAGCTACGGAATCTGACCTGAGAACAGTTGCTCTTCTGCTTTAAACATGGATTTTGGGTTAGCTGTGGTGGTCTTCGTGCTTTTGGGCACTGCAGTAGATTTACAAACTGCTCGTGTGGGGGTACTCTGTGGTGGACATGGTGCTTTGTCAACTATAAGTGGGTTACTATCCGCTGGGGTTCGATTAGATGGGTTGTAGCTAGTTCTCTGCCCAACGGTGTAAGTGTGCAATCTGGAAGAGTCTCGATTATGTGTGGTGGGGCTAGTTTGTGGGCCAGTACAACCATGGTTCTATCTGCATCGATGGGTAGCACTGTCTTTTGTGAAGAACGGGTTTTGCTCCCTTAGATACTGCCATCACCCCCTCCAATTCAAATGACTGATAAATAAGAAAAGAAATTGAACGTACAGACATTGTATGATAGACATATGTGGTAATTCACATATATATTGTCTAACCAAACAGGACAGCATGACACAATTTCACATATATGATGCCTAACTAAACAGGATAGAATGACACAGTTTCATATATATGATGGATAACTTAACAGGATATAATGGCATAATTCAACATATGATGAGTACCTAAACAGGATGACATGACAAAACTATAAGATGTCTTTCTAAAATAGGTTGGGATGAAATAATTCGCATACATGTCTAAGTATACATGATGGCATGCTATAATTGACATAATTGATTCATATACTAAGCAGCTGGCACTCGCATGTATGATCTCTAAACTAAGCAGATAGAATTCAATATTGTGCATATGATGTCTAAACTAAGCAATGCAAGACACCATATGCATCATATGAGAAATATAAACATTGCAACTTAGAGCATACACCTCAGGTGGGATATAGGACTGGTCATCTGTCTCTGAATCCTCCTCTGAGGAGCTCCCTATAACCATCGAGATATATGCTTCAACAGGTACCATTGCCTGCTCTGAAGACCTTGTTTTCACTCTAGATTTTTCCATAATCGGCTCAAATGGCTGATACACATGAAGAGTAGTTCAATATACATAGATTGTTGACAAATGGAATACGTAATGAAAAAAAGATGGCATGAGATAATTCACATATATGATGCCTGGCTCCATGGCGGTGCATAATTCACATATATGATAACTGACTGAAAAACATGGCATTGCATAATTCACATATCTGATATAGAAAGCAAACATGAGGCATTCACACAAAGCATGTCTAATCTAAGCAGATGGCATGGCAATGCAAGACACCATATGCATGATATGAGCAATATAACCCAGCCAAGTTAGAGCATGCACCTCGGGGGGATACGACTGGTCATCTATCTCTGAATCCTCCTCTGAGGAGCTATCTGTAACTAGCAAGAAATATGCATCGACAAGTAGCACTGACTACTCAGAAGACCTTGTTTTCACTCCAGATTTTCCAATGACCGACTCAAATGGCTGATGCGTAGGAAGAGTAGATGAATGTTTAAAAAATTTTGACAAATGGAATACATTATGGAAAAAATATGGCACGATACAATTCACATATACGATGACTGGCTAAACAGGATGGCATTGCATGATTCACGTATATGATGCCTGGCTAAAGAAGATGGCATTGCATTATATTCGCATGCAACAGTCTTCTCTTTTTCTCTACATGTTCAGTATGATTGTGTACAATATCTGACATGCATAATAAAAAATAGTTAGATTTTGTAAGTCCTAAGGGGTGCATGCAAAAATTAAGACTGATGGTAGCGAACGAGTGGATGGATCCAAAACTAATGATAGCAGGTAGATTATAGCTTCAGTTTAAAAAGATAGACAATGGATCATCTATTGTTTGTTGCCCACCCAACATGAACCACATAGAAGATCCCAGATGAACCAGATAGTAGACAGATACTATTCGTTGCTGGCTCGATATGAGACCCATGGGCCATTCAAAACTCAAGATTGAACAATAAAGTAGCAGGTAATAATAACCGATGTATAACGTAAGCAAACACGAAAGACTGCGACCTCTCTTCCGGAACTGTGTAGTCCCCAGGTTCATCCTGCTCAATCGATGATGGTAATGCAGTTGGCATGGCTGCCGGCAACGGGGAAGATGATCTGAGGCGGCGAAAGGAAGTCTGCATGGGGATCTCTGCTGCAGGGAACGCTTCTGTCAATGGTGCACCTCAGGTGGGATGGATGACGGCATGGCAGGAGCAGGACATAACACACAGAGTTTTCTTTGACGCTTATCTGAAAATAAAGTAAATCTGTAAGGGCTCCTTAGAATTGGAGGATTCTATAAACGCAGGGACAGAAAAACACAGGAATAGGATAGGAATGCATGTGCAAAACAGAGCATTTGGAAACATAGGATTTCAGTCAACCTGGGTGTTTGGCTCACATGAATTGGAAGAATAGAGGAATGGAGAAACAAAGTGATGCGACGAGTGTACAACCTCTTTGGCATAGCCTTGTGGACCTCGGCATCATTGGGTTGGACGTGGTGGATGGTGATGATGCTGGTGTGACTATCGGAGGCGGGGAAGAAGATCCGAGGCCTCTGGAAACGGCGTCGAGGGTACTGCTCCACTGTGATGGACGGTTCCATCGTTGGAGCAGCTCCGCTAAGGTGTACGGCGATGAGGCTGAAGCATAACAAGACAGACAATGTTAATCTGAAGTGGGACCCTAATATCATCTGCAATAGATGATGTAAAATACATCACCAAAAAGTGCTAGATGTAAAACGCATCAGTCGCGCCACGACCGCTCCAACAGATGTTGTAAGTACTGTTCACTCTGAACTTAACTGAAGAAAATGAACTTCACAGTCGAAACTGAATTTTACTGTCGAAACTGATTGAACTAGTAATAGAGCATTGCAATAGATGTTTAGGGCGTTCGAGCACTAGTAGTAGAGAAGTAGTGATCTAAATCAGCAGACGCTCGAGCAGGGAATGCACTAGCAGAGAGCAAGTTGTGCAGTAGCACCGCGAGCGAGTGCTAAAGCAGCAACTCCTGTAGCTGCCGGAGGTCGTGCAGCAGCAGCAGCAGCACAAGCGAGAGCAAGAGCAGAGCAGCAGCACGAACGAAAGCAGGAGCAGTGCAGCAGCGCGACCGATAGCAAGAACTGAGCCGCAACGCGAGCGAGAGCCAGAGCAGCTACAGCTAGTGCCATTGTGGAAGTCGCCGCCGAGGAAGCAACGACATGGGGGAGAGACGCCGTGGATGATGTGGCCGGCGATGGCGCCGTTGATGGAGACACGCCATGTCTACTCGGTATCGAGCACCGGCAGCCCCGTGAGATCGAATAAAAGATAAAATGCAACGATGAGTGCAGAACCTCCTTGGTGGCGCCGAGTTTGCCTATGCTTCATTGGAGGAATTGGTGAGGGTGCTGCGGTTCCGATGGGGCAGGTTAAGACGGCGCTGTGGGGATTGAGGTGGGGCGATAGACGAGGCGAATGTCAGGGCAGCTCCTTGGAGGTGGAGGATTGGGCGGCTGATCCGGCGGGACGACGAGATCGACAACGGATCCTCATCCGGTGCGGTGGATGAGGGACGGCGAGCTGTTGCGGTGGACGGCGTAGTCAGGGAAGAGTCTCCAGCTAGGCGGCGGTCGGGAGGCTTACGGAGGAGCGTGGGGTTTCGCGGGTTTTGGCGGCCTCGGTGTACGAATGGGGGGGGGCGAAGGGGGAGGGGGAGCCAAGCTTAGGGACGCGCTTGTCCGAAATGTAGGGTAAGTTACCAGCGTGCCCCCCAGTTTTGACACCGCGACGTGGAGCTTCATTTCCTGCTAAGGGGTAGAAGGCGGATTTCGCGTGTCTGGGCTGTGGGAGCGATTTCGGATGAGGAGGGAGTTCTCGCGCGCGTCCAAATTTCGGGATAACAAGGCGCGGCGCGGGTTGAAGAAGCGGGAGTTTCAAAGCAGGTGAGACAAAAGATACTCGAGCTTGAAAATTTTGGGATAACGAGGTGCGGATTCCTTGTTCGGCAGAACAAACTTAACGTGTAAAAAAACAATTCATACAAGACACAAGAGAGTCATGTCCCCTTTTACTATATTGCTATAGATGCCATTGAAAAAACTACAAGAAAAATGTAAAAAAAATCGGGAGAACAAGATTACCCTGCACAGTACCAAATCGATTCGCACTTCCCTCAACAACAACAAAAAACAAATCAATTCCCACCAAAGAAAGAGTAATGTCCCTTTTTATATGATTACAGATGCCATGATCTCGAATTTCAATTTTTGAATCCACGTTATGTTGAATTCGAATATATCGTTAGATGACCTTGCGGTTTATAATTGATGTGGTCGTACATTTTGATCTTTCATCATATATGAACATTTTACCCCACCATGTGAACATATATATTGTCGTCTACCATATGGACTAAATTTGAATCAATTTTCCTTATTTAAATATTATCTTGATAACAAAAAACATACATATAGCAGTAATCATATTTCACTATGAACTACATGTACCATACGCTCTCCAATTCAAATATTTGTATCCATTTTATGTTGAATTCAAATCATAGTACATTATTGGTCTAGGTAGCGAGATGTTTGGGATATCTAAACCCTGTTTTCATACGTATAATTTTTGGCTGAATTGGGACAAGTTTTGGTATAAGCCTCTTGCAAAACCGGAGATTCTCTCAACAAGCCTCGTAGTTCCGAGAGGGAACATGGCACCTTTGTGTGCGAAAAGATATACGCTGCCTCCCCCCTGATTTTATTTACAGAGGCAACATAGAACTATATGAGTGCCCTGTTAAATTTTGGAATTATTTCGGGTTCATTTGGCCTTTTTATACATTAATTGAGTTTCTGGACTTTTAATGTGAATAATCTAAATATGAATTCCATGCACATGCTCTGGTGCACCAAAGTGGGTTGAAAAATCACATGTGTGTCCTTGGTTGAATTTCTAGGTCCCATGGAAGAAATGAGAATGAAATTCAAACATCTGGGTGTCATGACTCGGTCGAGAACATTGAGAAACTTTGATTTTAAATTCATGTAAATCCAAAACTTTCCTGGAAATCATGAAATTTGGCATGGTGTCATGTCATGGCACTAACATGTTGTGGTAAAAAATTGGGCCGATTTGGAAGCTCGTCGTTCTAAGAGGGAACGTGCCACCTTTGAGCGTGAAACGATATATGTTGCCCCCCTTGAGTTTCTTAACAAAGGCAACATAGAACTACATTAGTGCCTTGTTAAATTTTGGAATTATTCCGGGTTCGTTTGTCATTTTTTATACATTAATTGAGTTTCTGGTCATTTAATGTGCATAAGTCAAATTTGAACTACAAGCACATGCTCTCGTGCACCAAAGTTGGTTGAAAAATCACATTTGTGTCCTTGGGTGAATTTCTAGGTCCCATGCAATAAATGAAATAAAATTAAAACATCTAGGCATCGTGGCTTGGTCGAGAACATTGAGAAACTTGGTTTTAAAATTCTTGTAAATCCAAAACACGTCTGAAAATCATGAAACTTGGCATGGATGTCATGTCATGGTACTACCATGTTGTGGTAAAAAATTGGCCGAATAGGAACAGATTTTGGTATAAGCTTTTGCAAACCGAAGCTTCTCTCAAGAAGGCTCGTGGTTCTGAGAGGGAATGTGCCACCTTTGAGTGCGAAATGATATACGTTGTCCCCCTTGAGTTTATTTACAAAGGCAACATAGAACTACATGAGTGCCCTGTTAAATTTTGGAATTATTCCGACTTCGTTTGGCCTTATTTACACATTAATTGAGTTTTTGGTCATTTAATGTGCATAATTCAAATTTGAACTACAAGCACATGGTCATGTGCACCAAAGTTGGTTGAAAAATCACATTTGTGTCCTCGGGTGAATTTCTACTCCCTCCTTCCATCTATATAGGTCCTAATGCGTTTTTCGAGGCTAACTTTGACCAAACGTTAGAGCAATAATATATGACATGCAATTTACACAAAGCATACCTTCAATTTTGTATGTCAAAGGAGCTTCCAATAATATAATCTTCATAGTATACATCACATGTGCTATTAATCTTGTCAATAGTCAAAGGTTGTCTTGAAAAACACATTAGGCCCTATATAGATGGAAGGAGGGAGTAGGTCCCATGCAAAAAATGAGAATAAAATTCAAACATCTGGGCATCGTGGCTCGGTCGAGAACATTGAGAAACTTGGTTTTAAAATCACGAAACTTGGCATGGTGTCATGTCATGGTAGTACCATGTCGTGGTAAAAAAATTGGCCGAATAGGAACAAATTTTGGTATAAGCTTCTTGCAAATTGGAGCTTCTCTCGAGAAGGCTCGTGGTTCTAGGAGGGAACGTGTCACCTTTGTGTGCATAATTCAAATTTGAAGTACAAGCACATGTTCCAGTGCACCAAAGTTGGTTCAAAAATCACATGTGTGTCCTCTGGTAAATTTCTAGGTTCCATGCTAGAAATGGGAATGAAATTCAAAATTCTGGGCGTCGTGGCTGGGTTGGAAACATTGAGAAACTTAGTTTTTTAATTCCTGTAAATCCAAAACACGCATGAAAATAATGAAACTTGGCTTGGTGCCATGACATGGCACCAACATGCTGTGGTAAATTTGCAGTCTGATATGCGAAGGCACACACATTAACAATCAACAAAGTCATTTTGGAACAAGTGCTGTCACGTTACAATCGGAAACACAAGTATTACTGAAACCGTGGGCGTTCTACTTACTAGTACCATTTATGTGCCACCACGCGTCCCCATTTTTTATTAGCTAGGAGTCGCCGTGCAGGGTAGCTATTTGAGTACGAGAGGCGTGCGATCAGACCCCTGCGCGTGCTTATCGGGAGGAGAGCCCTTTAACCTCCATCCACCGTCCACCTCTCTCCCAAGGTCTCCATTAATGGTGCCCAAGCCTCTGTTTAATGGCGTGGCTATGTCTCACTCGACTGAGATTTAAGAGAGAAAAAAGAAAATCTGAAAGCACGGATCTTGATGTAAGATCCGACGGACCTATATAGCATCTACTGCAACTTATAGCAAGACTGATGAATATATAAGGACGATTAATTTTTCTTTTTTGATCAAAGAAGGGCTTGCCCCTTCCGATTTTCATTACTGAAAACCACCACAATTCACAAGAAGTTCAGCACAACTCCAGCCTAACACGAAGGACTAAATGCTACCAGGTTGAAATCGCAACATCCCAAGAGGCCAACAAAGGCCAATCATCCGCGCTAGAACCCAACATTTCACAACCGATGACACAATCCACATCCTAAACCGATTATTACATCAAAAAAACTAGGAAACTAGTCTCCGCGGCGAGCGGCGATGAGCTCTTTCGTGTCCTCAAGACGCTGCTTGAGAACATCCACGGATTCCTCCACCAGCCTTTGGTGCTTGTTGCGGAGCAGATCTGCACTTTGGACGACCTTCTCCCTCAGCAGGTCGCGCTCGGCCTGGAGCCTCTCATTGCCCTCCCTTAGTTGCCGGATGACGCCAGTAGCCTGTTCAAACGAGGCTATCATGTCATCCTGCAACCTCACCGAGCCGGAGATCTGATCCATCTGGCTATGGACGATCGCATGCATGCGCCTGTAACAGTCATCGCCTTCCCGCGAGAAATTTTCCCAGGCCGCCACGGCGAGGCGGGACATCTCTGCTGCATTCGTGGCGCGGCGTGACATCTCTGCTGCTTCCGCGGCGCGGCGGGACCTCCGTGTTGCTTCAGCGGTGCGGCGGGACCTCTGTGCTGCTATTTCCGCACGGTGGGACATGTCGGCTGCTCTCGCAGCGAGGCGGGACATCTCTCGTGCTTCCACTTCCATGCTCGCCTCTCCCTGGTGGGAATCTCTCGACCCAGAGCTCACGCTGGTCTGCACTTCGGACAATCTTCTCCCTCAGCAGGTCGCGCTTGGCCCGGAGCCTCTCATTGCCCTCCCTTAGTTGCTGGATGACGCCGGTAGCCTGTTCAAATGAGGCTACCATGTTGTCATGCAACCTCGCCGAGCGGGAGATCTGATCCGTCTGGCTATGGACGATCGCATGCATGCGCTTGTAACAGTCGTCACGTGCCCGCGAGAAATTTTCCCAGGCCGCCGTGGCGCGGTGGGACATCTCTACTGCATTCGTGGCGCGGCGGGACATCTCTGCTGCTTCCGCGGTGCGGCCGGACCAGTCTGCTGCATCAACGGCGGCGGGACCTCCGTGCTACTTCAACGGCACCGCAGGACCTCTGTGCTGCTACTTCCGCGCGACGGGACATGTCGGCTGCTCTCGCAGCGAGGCGGGACATCTCTCGTGCTTCTGCTTCTATGCTCGCCTCTCCCTGGTGGCAATCTCTCGACCCAGAACTCACGCTGGCCATGGCAGACACAAGGGAAGGATGCTGAATGACTTGTTTGTTTTTGTGGATGAGGAGTTGAGGAGGAATGTGCAGTCATCTTGGCATACTAGTATTTATAACTGAGTACAAATACGCTCCTAAGTGGGAAACCTTTAGGTTGTGATCGGTGCGAACAGGTTTGCAATTCAATATAGCATGGAGTAATTTGGAATGTGACGAGACGCAAGCTCAAAATTTATTGACGGTTCTAGTTTCGAAGTGCGGCACTATTCTTGGATGGAGTACTTCTTTTTCTACTCCCTCCTTTACGGTTTTATAGGGCTTATCTCAAAATTTTAGTTTTTCCATTTTATAAAGCTCAATTTGGTTGTCCCCAACACATGTTCAGATTCCAAGGTGCATTAAATCATTGCATGGAAGTATTAAGAGAAAATTAACCAATGCATGTACTTTATGCATGCATGCATTGCAATTAATGCATTAAACCTATCTCTCGGGACTTCTCGCACGCACCATCGTGCCACCCACAAAAACTTGTACTCTGAGTTTAGTAGTACGCTATACAGGAAGAGAAGAGGTGCACGCATGCACTCGTCCTCTCACACACGCGTCTATTTTTTCTCGAAAAGGAGGATGATGACCCCCGGCCTCTGCATCTAGGAGTCACACACGCAAATTATTGAAATATATTGAGTGCAGTGCTTTGATGTGTCGCGTCAACGCGTACATCAACGAGAAGTTTGATTATCTTCTCCCTCGCGGACTTCACTGCACCTGCCTTTGGCTGTATGACAGGTTGGCCACACACCTGTAGGGCCCACCTGTCATACAAGCAAAGGCAGGAGCGTCCCTCCCTCGCCCATGAGCGTGGTGGCTGGCAAGACAAGGAGAAGCTTTCGCTACATGCTCTCCCTCCCGCACGCGGTGGACATGCAGCAGTTCAATCGGTGTCAGATGGCCAGAAGCGTACTGTAGTACTCCTCCAGTGCAGTAGCAGATGGACACATGCACTGCATACCAATCATTGGAAGGAGTAGCAGAGAAAGCTATATATGCGGATAAATAGTTCCATATAGTCAAGCGGACCCACGCTACTACTCTATTCCAAAGACATGCACACCATCGAAATAGTCCATCTATATCAATATACACCGAGAGGTAATAATTTTTTTACAAGAGAGGAAATAGTTCATCCATCCATAATGCCCTCCTGCTGGTGCAGCCTCTTCTTCTTCTTCTTCTTCTTCTTCTCCTTCTCCTTCTCCTTCTCCTTCTCCTTCTCCTTCTTCTTCTTCTCCTTCTCCTTCTTCTTCTTCTTCTTCTTCTTCCTCTTCTTCTTCTTATTCTTCTTCTTCTTCTTATTCTTCTTCTTATTATTATTCTTCTTCTCATTCTCTGTGGGAGACGGCTTTGCAACAAGCTCTTTGGACCTTGCAACTATCTCGAAACTCACACGGGCATCGAGGGCAGCATATTTTATCCGCTCATACGTGAAGGGATAATTATCCCATCCAGACGACCTTAATGCCACCGTCTCGTCACCCTTCTGAAGATTTGTACTGAGCACAAAATTTGCTACGTCGAATAGGGATGGTGTCTGTTTATCACAAACTTCTACAGGAATTTTGATTCTGGTTTGTAGGTCAGCGATGCTTTTCAAATCAAGGTTGTACGGCTTCAGCTTCTGTTTGTCCCCTTCGATGGCTGCCCCACAGAAGTATACGTCCTCCCGAGACAAGAAATCATGAAGCTCACGTGGTATGGAGTGCGAGTGTATGATGTGGTACACCAAAACATCATCTTCGTGGCACAGCTGAAGGACGGCGGCGCACTGGATCTTCCTAGGGGCACGCTCCGTGTACTCTGCGTTGAGACCAATGACCCTCGTCTCTACCTTTTCGAGGGAGTTGGATACATTCTTGATCCACTGCTGAAAAACCCTTGGGTGGATGGTGACGGTGGCAACTATGCGCATCGAGCCTTCGATGACGACATGTTGGACGCTAAAAACCTGCATCTCGATCTCTTCCGCCATTTGGGACCACTAGAATGAAGGGCTATGGTTTGGAGAATTAGGATTAGATGGCTAGTCTAACTTAAGTAGTAGATGATTATTTAAAGACGTTAAAACAATGTGAACGCAGTGGGGTTTGGATGCAAATGAAGACGAAGGAGAGGTGAAGAAGCCGAGGAGAATCGGCTCCCGATGGAGAAGTAAATGGGAGAAGTGGCGTGCAGGCAGTTGATTAGACAGCTAGGTAGACTAAATGAAAAGGCTATGCGGGTAGACTTATGAGTCGTACCTGTTCGTGTACGTGCCCATCCTTCCTGATAGGTGGGACCTATGCACTTTTCTGAATTTTGGCCACTACTACAGTAAGTTCAAGTGAGTAACTATAGTAACTTTAAGTGAGTAACTCCATTTCTTATTTTTCTTACATAAAACTAACCATGATATTTGTTCCTCTGTTCTGGTCATAATTATAATCTGATTGCTGAACCCTTAATCATTCTCATTGTGTTTACATGATGCACAATTATACTGTCGTCAAAACTACTCCATACACACACTGTCGAAACTGACAAGATGGTGGTGGAGGTGGGAATAAATGTTCAATATTGGTGCATTTTTTGTGCTAACAAAATTCAGATTGAATTTCACTACCAAAAGAAAAGAAGTGGAGATTAAATGTTGCTTTCCACTTACTTCACCTGTGTGTAACTCTTTTGGTGCATTTTCTGCAGAACCTATGTGTAGCTGCAGCATACAGGCCAGTTCATCAACTGCTCGAAGAAGAAAAGAAGGTGGCATTTCCTTGCCTTTAGCATACAGGCCAGTTCACTTAATGTCCTCTGGTGCTATATTTCTGAGAACATCCAAGTTTTTACTTATCACTTTGCTAGCATTCACAAGTCTATTGAAGCGTGCATGTCTAGCCTGGCAAAGGATATTAGTACTTGGTGCATTCTAAGTTTAGAACCACTCTAGATTTACAAGTGTTTACTGAAGATGACAAGTGTTTATTCAGTTCTAAATTCGAAGTAACTAGTAGACAAACAATATTCATCTTTTTCTATATATGAAGAAGAATAAACCTAGCTAATTCAAATAATTCCAATTTTAGGGACATGTTTTTATCAACTCTTAGTTAAGGGGTTGTGGCAGTTTTCAGTTTTTAGTTTTGTGCTGCTTGAATTGATTCTACAGGAATATTTAGGGAAGAGTCATGGCAATGCTTAGCTCTGTAAAATGAATGACTGAAATTGGACAATTGGAAACTTTAGGTATGTTTGCAATTGGACAAATGGTGTATAAATCCAAATAAAGCAAATAAATTCAAATGATTCAAATAAATCCAAATAAATCCAAATAAACATGGCTGATCTTCATTTTGCATAAACCTGGTAGAGTATTATAGAGTAATTGACAACAAACTGACCTGGTTGGAATTCATACAGCAACAGTAACAGTTAACCGAACTTCTTTTGCATGCATTTATCACTCCAGAAAACTTTCAGTAACAAGTGAGCAGCCTCTGCATTTTCTCAGTGAACTTTTGAGTGCATTTATCACTTGTTGGAGTATGCTACAGCTTCTGCAAATCACAAACTCCTTTAGTTTACATCTCAGTTTTAGCAAACACTACAGTTTCAGTAAAGGAGTCATAACTGAATTACAGGCACTGTAGTTTCTCTACAATATTGGAACACAGAACATTTTCAGTTAACTGTAGCAAGAAAAAATTCCAAAAACTAGCAGATCTCCAAGAATGCCAAGAGTATTACTCAATGAATTTGATGGCATCAAACTAAATTTTCACTATAATCTGTTCATCATTTAGCAGCAGTGTACAACCTTTGTCCTGGATTATTTCTCTAGCTTTGTATCCCCTGACTGAATTTTCTCCGCCTGTACTGAGAACAACAAATTCAGACTCACAGCAACAAATTGAACAGTAGCAGTAGCAGAGGCGGGGGGGGGCAGACTCACCAGCACATGCGGGAGTGGCAGCAGAGGCGAGGCAGGGGAAAAGGCAAAAGCAGCATGAGAGGTCCACGGCGTCGGCGTCGTCCACCAGTAGCAGCATGAGAGGCGGGAGTGGCCGGAATTGTCCATGGTGCCGGCGGCCGAAGCGGACGAAATCGGAGGCGCAGGTGGGCGGCGAAGGTGGAAGAATGTGGGCGGCGACCTCCAACGGGGCCGGCGGCGTAGCTCGAGGAGGGTGCCGGCGCAGGTCGCCTTCATGGCGGGCGGTGCAGGTGGTAAGCCGCGGCACACGTGCAAGCGGGTGGCGGCGCTGTTGTTGGTCGCGGGCTGGGCCACGGTTCTGGTGTTGGTCGCGGCGCAGATCCAGGCGGGCGGCGGCGCAGGTGGGTAGCCGGTGATGGCTACAAGGCGCGGGCGATGTGGGAGGCGGAAGGAAGGAGATGGACTTCTTTGTGACGTGTTAAAACTCTCTGGGCTTTTTTGCAAAAAAAACAAATACACTGCCCTGTGGATAACTTTTCCCGGACGGAGGGAGTACTAGTTAAATCCGAGCTATGGGTGTGAAGCACTGATATGCCAGTACATTTGATTGTGACCTGTTCTAATTTTGTACCTGCACTTTTTTAGAAAGGGTTGTACATCAACTTAATGTGCTAGCAGAACTTATTGTGTTGTCTGTCTGTTTTCTTTGCACAACATTCAAGATATTTCCCCGTCATTGATAAAGACGATGAACTGTCATGTACGACTTCGTTGGTTTCAACATAGCCCTTCCCGTAGCGATCCACTGCTTCCATCCTGATTGTGCCACCTGCGTGAAATTTTGTATGCAAGTTCAGTGTGCTATGATGTTCTATATGATTGTGTCAACTATATAAGTTTTTACTGAGCATCAGCAATGCATATGGCTGAAAGATGTATTTACGAGCATCGACCGATGGGTCTCTCTCTCTCTCACACACACACACACACACGCGCGCGCAGACGCACAAGTGGGACCCATTGAATTATTTATTTACTCGTGACAGCTTTTAATTAGGTTCCACTGTAATCTAACTTTTTTCTTAAGTTATTAATTGAGCTCAGTGACTTCAAAAAGTTGTACAGAAGCCTTGTTTGGGCCTTTCCAGCGTCGCTGAAAGTGGGCTGAGTAACCATGTTAGGTTGTACTATACTACACAGGCCTTTTTTATCAACATCAACAATGCAACTGGGCCAACAGTTGTACACAATATCCGGGTCAACTTGTTATTCTCCGCCACGCTGGGCTGCAAACTTTCCTAGGAGGTATGCATTAGGCTTAACTAGAAAATGGACTTTAAGAAAATGGACTTTAATTATAATAACTGGACAGTTACTATGCACCAAACACGTAATTAGTTTGAAAAATATATTATTTTTGGAATTTGAAAATTTTAATTTCATTACTTGTTGTGCGCGCAATATTTCATTGGATTTTAACGTAATACAACTTTATTTTGAAATTATATTTGACCTGACTAGAAATTTCGGATAAAAATATTTCGGATCCCATCAAAATGTGGGAATTTTTTTTAATTCTGTTTTGAGCAGTTGTTTGAAATTATTAATCGTTGTCCTAGCTAGAAGTTGGGATGTACTTTTAACAAACTGTAAATGGGCTGTAGTAAATTCCATTAAAATTAAAAAATGGGATGTACATTCTTACAAATCGCAACTGGGCTATATGTTCTCTGCCAAATCCGAGCTGTGGTCCTACTAAGTTCACGGGGACGAAGGGATTTGTCAACTTAGTCAATATGCACGATTCTAGCTCGACCGACCGTACGATTTCCATCCAACGGCCGTAGTGCTTCTTGAACCTCTGGTCTTCTTGCTCCAGCCGCCCAAAGTAGCGCCGGTCGTGCCGCCTGCTCCTGCCTCCCGTGGCCGGTTGTGCTGCCGCGGAGGCCTCACCGCCCCCATACTACTCCCACCGCTGGCCAAGCCATCCCTCCACTCCACTCACCCACACCCCCTGTTATTCTACGGCGACGGTAGCGCAGCCAAACCAGTGAACCCTCGTACTCCTCTCCGCGTGGGCATCCACTGCCGTGTCTTCCCCGACTCCGCGTCGTCCCCTTCCTAGGACTCGCCGTCGTCCACCGCCGTGGTGCTCTCGGCACGGCGTGGTCAATGTGGTCAACGACCGAATTCCATCGGAAGAATATTGTACGTGGAGAGGCTGACAGCTGGGTCCATGGCAGCCGCAAGGAAGTGCCTCCTTATTACGCGGAAAATAATTATTCCTCCACCTGACAGCAGGGACCCACCGGATGCCCACCAGTATTTCTCAAAAAAAACATTTGCCCCTGACTGCTGGGACCCACCCGAGGGCCACCGTATTTCGTGAAAAAAATGTTCCCCCTGCTGTCAGCTCGGACCCATCGGAAGTGCCTCCTTATTACGCACAAAAAAATGAATACCCCCCTGTTAGCTGGGACCCACCTTGGTGGGAGGCTGACTTGCGGGCCTACTAAGTTGACGGGACGGAGGGCTTTGTCAACTTAGTCAATATAAACGATTCTAGCTCCAGTGACTGTACAATGTCCATCCAACGGCGTAGTGCTTCTTCAACCTCTGGTCTTCTTGCTCCAGCCGCCCAACGCAGTGCTGGTCGTGCCGCATACTCCTGCCTCCCGTGGCCGGCTCTACTGCCGCGGAGGCCTCACCGCCCCCTACTATTCCCACCGCTGACCAGGCCCTGGGGTGACGGCAGCCTCACACCACAGCCGAACCAGTGAACCCTCGTACTCCTCTCCGCGCGGGCTTCCACTGTCGCGTCTTCCCCGGCTCCCCCTCGTCCCCTTCCTAGGCCTCGCCGTCGTCCACCGCCCTGGTGCTCTCGGCGCAGCGTGGTGAACGTAGTCAAGGAACGACTTCCATCAGACGTGCACTGTACGTGGAGAGGCTAACAACTGGGTCCACGGCCGCAGCAAGGAAGTGCCTCCTTATTATGCGGAAAATAATGATTGCTCCACCTGACAGTTGGGACCCATTGGACGGGCCACTGTATTTCACGAAAAAAACGTTTCCCCCTGACTGCTGGGACCCACCAGCTACATCTTCGCACGCAAGGAAGTGCGTCCGGGCAAAAAAAACGATTCGCCCCTTGACTGCTGGGACCCACCAGCTACATCTTCGCAGGCAAGGAAGTGCGTGACAGTCGGGACACACCTGGTCGAAGCGTATGTAGCGTTGTCATTTTGGTCGTGAATGTGTACGTACATATATACTGGTGGATGTAGAGGCGCGCACGTGTCGTAGTAGAGGCGCGTACGTGTTGTAGTAGAGGCGCGCACGTAGCATGTACACGTACGTACAACGGCCAGGGTGCAAGAGAGAAAATACGTCCATGTATGTGTACATACGGGCGGGGTCTCGAACGCCTACTCGCGCATACGTACGACCAGGGCTCGTGTACATGGCTGGGTCAGAACGGAGAAACAACGTCGTCATCGTGTTCAGGGGAAGGCAACGGAATGTGTCGTGTTCATGGGGAGGCAACGGAATGCATCGTCTTCATCGGGAGGCAACGGAACGCGTGGGAGCCAACCGGCTGGGTCGGAACGGAATGCGTTGTTGTGTTCATCGGGAGGGCTTGGACGGAATAGGCGATGGAAACAAGGCCTGGCGTACTGCACAACGGAGGAAACGGACCTCCTACGTTCGGAACGGGGTCCTGTTGATCGGGAGGGGTCTGGCGTACCGCAAAACGGAGGAAACGGACCTCCTACAGTCGAAACAGGGGTCCTATTGATCAGGAGGGGTGTTGCGTACCGCAAAACGGATGAAACGGACTTGTGTTGGAGCGCTACGGTCGAAACGGGGGTCCTGTTCATCGGGAGGGGTGTGGCGTACCGCAAAACGGGACTCCACGGGGTCCTGTTCATCTCCACTGTCGACCTCCTCCAGCCTCCACGGGCTACCGTCGACCTCCTCCAGGCTCCACGGGCTCCTATTCATCCAGCCTCCACCGCGCGCTACTCCACCGGCTACTGTTCAACCACCCCTCCACCGTCGACTGTTCATCCAGCCCTCCACACCACAGGGTCCTGTTCAACCACCCCTCCACGGGCACCCCTCCATCGTCTACTGTTCATCCAGCCCTCCACCACACCATGGGGGCTTGTTCA
>NC_041390.1:494063329-494067303 GCF_002162155.2 Triticum dicoccoides | reverse complement strand
ATCGCTCGATCGGGTTCAGTTAACAGCCATCGATCAATTGCTCGGGTTCAGTAACGCATAGCCTGCAGTGCAATCGCTCGGGTTCAGTTAGAGCCCAAGGCCTCGCTCAGGTTCAGTTAGAGCCAACGCCTCGCACACACGCGCGTACGTGTACGAGAGAAACGCGCATCGCTCGGCCCCCGACCTCCCACCGTAACCGGGAACTCCATGAAATTTTCCTCGCCCTCGCTTCTACCACGGTTTTTTCCATCATGGACGGCCCAAAGAATGTCATGTAGCTGCATCTCCGGCCCGCCTAGGACGACAAGCCCATTTTCTGTCATGATTTTTTGTCATAGAAGTAGGAGCCCACCACATCTATGATGATACCGGGTTTTGTCACAATTATCGTCATAGAAGTGTCATATGTATGAAAGAAAAAATTTCATTCGGCCCAAAATGTCACGGATGTGTCTTTTTTTTGTAGTGCTTTTAACCCAAATAGAACAGAGATCAGAGTCCCGGAGTATAGATGAGGAATAAAAGATCCTAATATCACCCAATGGCGATGTGGGCTCGTAAGTCGCACAGCCATGTTAGTTAAAAGTTTTGCAATGACTAGACTCAACTTCGGCCAAGGAGTTTGGAAGGGGGATTCCTACAGGCAGTCGACTCTGATACCAACTTGTGACGCCCCCGATTTGACCGTACACTAATCATACACGGAAACGTGTATGACCAAGATCGGGGACTCACGGGAAGATATCACAACACAACTCTACAAATAAAATAAGTTGTACAAGCATCATATTACAAGCCAGGGGCCTCGAGGGCTCAAATACAAGAGCTCGATGATAGACGAGTCGGCGGAAGCAATAGTATCTAAGTACAGACATAAGTTAAACAAGTTTGCATTGAGAAGGCTAGCACAAACAGGGATACATATCGAAAGAGGCGCAGGCCTCCTGCCTGGGATCCTCCTAAACTACTCATGGTCATCGTCAGCGGCCTGCACGTAGTAGTAGGCATCTCCAGTGTAGTAGGAGTCATCGTCGACGATGGCGTCTGGCTCCTGGACTCCATCGTCTGGTCGCAACAATCGGGCATAGAAAGGGGAAAAGGGGGAGCAAAGCAACCGTGAGTACTCATCCAAAGTACTCGCAAGCAAGGAGCTACACTACATATGCAATATATCAAATGAAAGGGGTAATATATGTGGACTGAACTGCAAAATGCTGGAATAAGAGGGGGATAGCTAGTCCTATCGAAGACTACGCTTCTGGCAACCTCCACCTTGCAGCATGTAGAAGAGAGTAGATGGTATGTTCCCAGGTATCATCGCATAGCACAATCCTACCCGATGATCCTCCCCTCGTCTCCCTGTGAGAGAGCGATCACCGTGTGTATCTGGCACTTGGAAGGGTGTGTTTTTATTAAGTATCCGGTTCTAGTTGTCATAAGGTCAAGGTACAACTCTGGGTCATCCTTTTACCGAGGGACACGGCTATTCGAATAGATCAACTTCCCTGCAGAGGTGCACCACATTTCCCAACACGCTCGATCCCCTTTGGCCGGACACACTTTCCTAGGTCATGCCCGGCCTCGGAAGATCAACACGTCGTAGCCCCACCTAGGCACAACAAAGAGGTTAGCACGCCGGTCTAAATCCTATGGCGCAGGGGTCTGGGCCCATCACCCATTGCACACATGTACGTTGCGTACGCGGCCAGCGAGCAGACCTAGCCTCCCTTATACAAGAGCAGGCGTTCCAGTTCAACCCGGCGTGCGCCGCTTAGTCGCTGACGTCACGAAGGCTTCGGCTGATACCACGACGTCGAGTGCCCATAATTGTTCCCGCGTAGTTGGTTAGTGCGTATAGGCCAGTGGCCAGACTCAGATCGAATACCCAGATCTCGTTAAGCGTGTTATTTTGAAATAACCGTGGACGCCGACCAGGGCCAGGCCCACCTCTCTCCTAGGTGGTCTCAACCTACCCTGTCTCTCCGCCACAAAGATCCACTCAAAGGGCCGTCGAGACAAACATCCTTTCGGACCCAATCCGTGAATCACTCGCGGGTACTCTATGAGCCAACCCGACTTCAGTCATCACAAGTATCATATAATATGTATATAAGTAGATGCCCGTGATCACCTCCCGAGTGATCACGACTCGATAGTATAGCATGGCAGACAGACAAGAATGTAGGGCCACTGATGATAAACTAGCATCCTATACTAGGCATTTAGGATTGCAGGTAAGGTATCAATAGATGTAGCAACAATGACAGGCTATGCAACAGGATAGGAATAACGGAAAGTATTAACATGCTACACTACTCTGATGCAAGCAGTAGAGATAAGAATAGGCGATATCTGGTGATCAAGGGGGGGGGGGCTTGCCTGGTTGCTCTGGCAAGAAGGAAGGGTCGTCAACACCGTAGTCGGTCGGGGCACCAGCAGCGGCGTCAGTCTCGTAATCTACCGGAGAGAAGAGGGGGAGGAAACAATGGATAAAATGTAAACAGATGCATATCGATGCATGACATGACAAGTAGCGTTGCTAGGTGTGCCCTAACGCGGTATGAGGTGATACCGGTGAAGGGGGGAAACATCCGGGAAAATATCTGCGGTATTTCGCGTTTTCAAACAGATGAATTGGAGGGGGAAAGTTGCGTGTTCGCTATGCTAGGGATGCATGGCGGACGAATGAGCAGCATACCCGAATTCGTCTCGTCGTTCTGAGCAACTTTCATATACAAAATTTTCCATCTGAGCTACGGTTTATTTTATATTGATTTTAAAAGATTTAAATCATTTTTAGCATTTATTTAATTATTTTAATTCAACATTATCCAGAACAGTGCATGCTGATGTCAGCATGACATCAACATGATGTCAACAGTCAATAGAGGTGTTGACTGGTCAAACTGACGTGTGGGTCCCACTGGTCATAGACTGTTAACTAATTAACCAAATTAATTAGTTTAAATTACAAGTTAGTGAGGTTAATTAATTAATCAGGCTAATCAAATTAGGATTAATTAAGTTAATTAATTCTTTAGTTAATTAATTATTTTAATTCTTATTTATTTACTTATTTATTATTATTATTATTATTTTATTCTTTTTTTAACAAACGTTCTACGGCCATGGGCCCTGTCGTCCAGTGGCCCAGGGCCTTAACGGGCAAAGGGGAGGCGGGCGCTGGGCGTGGTTGTGGGCGCCGTGACGGGCGCCGGCAGCCAGGGGCCGCACGAGCGCCGGCCGGATAAGGGCGGCGGGATGGAGGGGACCGGAGCCGTGGGCGCTCGAGCAGGGCTGGCCGGAGCTGCAATGCCAGGGGGTGCGGGCGAGGCAGTGAGGGGCGTGGGGGCGAGGTCGGGCCACGGTGCTGCGGGACTCCAGGGTCGCGGGCGCCGGTCGCGGGCGCGGGGGCGACGGCCACGACGCGAGCGGGCAGGGGTGGTTGCGGTGGCACAGAGCGGGCAGGGGTGGTGCGAACGGCGTCGGCGGTCAAGCAGCAGAGTGCAGAGCGGCGGGGTGAGGCCAGCACCGGCCGGCCGGAGCAGCGAGCTGCAGCGGGCGCGGCCCCGCGTGGGTGGGAGCGCGTTGGTGCGCGGCAGGGCGCGGGTGAGCAGCGCAGCGGCCGAACAAGGCGGGGCTCGAGAGCGCGTGTGCGGGGGCACGTCGGGCGGGGCGAGGCCACGGCTGCGAGCACGTGCGCGCGAAGGGGAAATGATGAGAGGGGGAGCTCACGGTGGTTTGTAGGGGGTTCGGGCGGCGGGGCGTGGGAAGGTAGGCGGGGACGATGGCGTCGAGGAGGCAGTCCGGCGAGGTGGCCTCCGGCGAGGCGACGTGTTTCTGGCGACGGGGTCGGGGCGGCCACGGATGGATCGCGCGCGGAGCTCGGGGAAGACGACGCGGTGCATGAGGGAGAGGAAGGAGGCCGGGAGGTGCGGCGCCGGTTAGGTGGCGTCGCGGTGGGGGATGGGGCG
>NC_041390.1:493909655-494063001 GCF_002162155.2 Triticum dicoccoides | reverse complement strand
GTGTGGGGGGGAGTGGGTGACATGGGCTAGGGTTCGGTTGCCCAGGGGTGTTATGGGGGAGTGGGGGGGCGCCGCCTGGGCCGGTTTGGGCCGGCCTGGCTAGCAGCTGGGCCGACTGGCCCAGTAGGGGGGGGGGGTTTCTTTTTTTGTTGTTTTCTGTTTTTTTACTTTTCCTTTTTCTATATTTTCTTTTCTGTTTTATCCCATTTCCTAAACATTTCATCTTTGGAAAAATATATAGGTTGCACCTAATTTAGTAAACTTAATTATGCCACATTCCAAACATTTTTGTTTTGATATTTGAAAAACTTTTATTGTTTGTCCAAAATTAGAATTTGATTTTGAAATGTTTTGATCTAATGTGAGGGTTAGGAATAGTAACAGAGGTGACGTGACATCATTAGCAGAGATTATTATAGCTTAATTATCCGGGCGTCACAGCCAAGCTCTAAACTCTCTCGGGAGGGCTGATCTGGAGTCTGTTCGGGGCTCCGGAGAGGGAAATCCGCCGCTATCGTCATCATCAACCTTCCTCCATCACCAATTTCATGATGCTCACCACCGTGCGTGAGTAATTCCATCATAGGCTTGCTGGACGGTGATGGGTTGGATGAGATTTATCATGTAATCGAGTTAGTTTTGTTACGGTTTGATCCCTATTATCCACTATGTTCTGAGATTGATGTTGCTATGACTTTGCTATGCTTAATGCTTGATACTAGGGCCCGAGTGCCATGATTTCAGATCTGAACCTATTATGTTTTCATGAATATATGTGAGTTCTTGATCCTATCTTGCAAGTCTATAGTCACCTATTATGTGTTATGATCCGTTAACCCCGAAGTGACAATAATCGGGACCATTACCGGTGATGACCGTAGTTCGAGGAGTTCATGTATTCACTATGTGTAAATGCTTTGGTCCGGTACTCTATTAAAAGGAGGCCTTAATATCCCTTAGTTTCCAATAGGACCCCGCTGCCACGGGAGGGTAGGACAAAAGATGTCATGCAAGTTCTTTCCCATAAGCACGTATGACTATATTCGGAATAGATGCCTACATTACATTGATGAACTGGAGCTAGTTATGTGTCACCCTATGTTATAACTGTTGCATGATCGATCACATCCGACATAATTCTCCATCACCGATCCAATGAGTACGAGCTTTTCCTATATTGTTCTTCGCTTATTTACTTTTCCATTGCTACTGTTACAATCACTATAAAACCAAAAATATTACGTTTTGCTACCGTTACCACTACTATCATATTACTTTGCTACTAAAAACTTTATAGCAGATATTAAGTTTCCAGGTGTGGTTGAATTGACAACTCAGCTGCTAATACTTGAGAATATTCTTTGGCTCCCCTTGTGTCGAATACTCTACCCTCGAAAACTGTTGCGATCCCCTATAATTGTGGGTTATCAAGACTATTTTCTGGCGTCGTTGCCGGGGAGCATAGCTCTATTCTTTAAGTCACTTGGGATTTATATTTGCTTATCACTATGAAGAACTTGAAAGATGAAAGAACCAAGATTTTTCCCTCAAATATGAGGGGAGGTAAGGAACTGCCATCTACCTCTGCACTTGATTCACCTTCAGTTTTGAGTAAACTTGCGAGACCTACACATGCTATTGATTTTGATTGGTCGCACGTTATTGATGATGCTACTTCTGCTTTGCATGATACTTATGATGAAACTACTTCTATGCTTGATACTACTATTTCACTAGGTGAATTTCCTGATGAACTACTTGCTAGAGCTAGAGAGAATGAAATTATTGAAACTGATAATATTGATGGAACTGATGATGAAGATTCTCCCCTATATATGTATTGCATGTTGTTCCTGAGGCTTATGTTATGGATGAAGAAACTGCTAGAGACTTTATTGCTTGCAATGATATCTCTGATCTTAAGAAATTATTAGTTAAGCTTAAAGAAAAGTCTTTGAATGCTAGAATGAAATATGACCCTGCTTTTACTACTTCACCTATCTTTATTACTGATAAGGATTATGATTTCTCTGTCGATCCTGAGTTAATTACTTTAGTTGAATCTGATCCTTTTTATGGCTATGAATATGAAACTGTTGTGGCACATCTTACTAAATTAAATGATATAGCCACCCTATTTACTGATGATGAGAAAACTCGTTATTACTTTATCCTTAAGTTATTTCTGTTCTCATTAAATGGTGATGCTAAAACATGATTTAATTCTCTTGATCCTGGTCGTGTGCGTAGTCCCTAGGACATGATTTATTACTTCCCTGCTAAATATTTCCCCACTCATAAGAAACAAGCTGCCTTATGGGAAATATATAATTTTGTGCAAATCTAAGAAGAGACTCTCCCACAAGCTTGGGGGAGGCTTCTCCGATTACTTAATGCTTTGCCTGATCATCTGCTCAAGAAAAATGAAATACTTGATATCTTTTATAATTGACTAACCGATGCTTCCAGAGACCACCTGGATAGTTGTGCTGGTTGTGTTTTCAGGGAAAGAACTGTTGATCAAGCTGAATTGCTATTGAATAATATGCTGACTAATGAAAATAATTTGACACTTCCTGAACCAACTCCTAAGCCAACTCCGAAGAAAAGGGGTATTCTATTTCTCAGTCTTGAAGATATGCAAGTGGCAAAGAAATCAATGAAAGAAAAATGTATTAAAGCTGAAGATGTTAAGAATTTACCACCTATTGAAGAAATACATGGTCTTGATAACCCGACATAGGTAGTAAAGGTAAATTGTCTCTATAGATTTGATAAATGTGAAATCCCATTTACTAAGTTTGTTAGCCAATGCTTGGATGAGTTTGATGACTTTATGGTTAAACAAGAAAACTTCAATGCTTATGTTGGTAGACAATTGAAACACAATGCTGATATGCTTGAACACTTGAGTGATTATATGGCTAGTGTTAAAGGTGAACTTAAACTTACTAGTAAACATGCTTCTATGGTTACCACTCAAGTAGAACAAGTACATAAAGCTCAGAATGATTTTCTCAATGAACTAAATAATAAGAAAAATGATAATGATGTTAGAGTTATGACTAGAGGTGGTAAAATGACTCAGGAACCTTTGTATCCCGAGGGCCACCCTAAGAGAATTGAGCAAGATTCACAGAGAGCTAATGTAGATGTACCTAGTCCTTATAAGAGGAAGAAAAAGAAAAATGATAGGACTTTCCAACGATATTTCTATTTCTAGTGAACCTGTTGTTGACACACCTGAGAATCCCAACGATATTTCTATTTCTGACACTGAACACAATCTGGCAATGAACATGAACCTAGTGATAATGTTAATGATGACGTTCATGTTGGTGCTCAACCTAGCAATGATAATGATGTAGAGATTGAACCTGTTGTTGATCTTGATAACCCACAATCAAAGAATCAACGTTATGACAAGAGAGACTTTGTTGCTAGGAAACACGGTAAAGAAAGAGAACCATGGGTTCAGAAACCCATGCCTTTTCCTCCTAAACTATCCAAGAAAAATGATGATGAGGATTTTGAGCGCTTTACTAAAATGATTAGACCTATCTTTTTGCGTATGTGTTTGACTGATATGCTTAAAATGTATCCTTATGCTAAGTATATGAAGGAAATTGTTACTAATAAGAGAAAGATACCGGAAGCTAAAATTTCCACCATGCTTGCTAATTATACTTTTAAGGGTGGAATACCAAAGAAACTTGGAGATCCAGGAGTACCAACTATACCATGCTTCATTAAAAGAAACTATGTTAAGACTGATTTATGTGATCTTGGAGCCGGTGTTAGTGTTATGCCTCTCTCTTTATATCATAGACTTGATTTGAATAAGTTGACACCTACTGAAATATCTTTGCAAATGGCTAATAAATCAACTGCTATACATGTCGGTATTTGTGAGGTTGTGCCTACTGTGGTGGCAAATGTTACTATTTTAACGGACTTTGTTATTCTTGATATTCCTGAGGACGATAGTATGTCGATTATCCTTGGTAGACCCTTTTTGAATATTGCTGGGGCTGTTATTGATTGTAACAAAGGCAATGTCACTTTTCATGTTAATGGTAATGAGCATACGGTACACTTTCCGAGGAAACAACCTCAAGTCCACAATATTAATTCTATTGGAAAAATTTCAACAATTACTATTGGAGGTTTTGAATTTCCTCTTCCCACTGTCAAGAAGAAATATGATATTCTTATTGTTGGGTACATGCATATCCCCGTTGACGTAACCTAGTGTTATTTGAAAATTCTCCGGTTTCATGTTATTCGAAATGAGTTTGTTAACAAGACCTGATCAACCTTGTTATTGGATTCCTTTTGATGAGCATGAGATGGATGAATTTAGAAAACACAACTCTCTGTACCCTCTGTTTACTTTATGTTATTTATATTAAATAAAGGAAGAATAGTATTTTCTATCTGTTTTCTGAATTATCCATGCAATAAAAAATACCCCGAAAATAAAAGTTCTCCAAATGCCTTGAAAATGAAATATGATTTTTTTTCTAGAATATTTGAGAATATATGGCACTGAGAACATAGTAGGGGGAGCAGCCACGTGCCCACGAGGGTGGAGGGCGCGCCCACCCCCTGGGCGCGCCCCCTGCCTCGTGGACCCCATATGGGTCCCCTCACTAGTAGAAAACAGGGTTTTGGTTCGGGCCTAGCTCGTGGCCCACATACATTGGTCCTGGTTCGTGGCTCGAACCGGGACAGAAGGGGGAGCTTTAGTCCCGGTTCCAGCCACGAACCGAGACAAATCAACTGCCTATATATACCCCATCGCCGCAGTAGAGCACTCCACAGTGCCATGTTTTTTCTGGCCGGCGAGGGGAGGGCATTTGGGTGCTCTCACTCACCTCCTATGCACACGAGGTGTTCGATGAAATTCCCGAGCCACACTAGTTAAGCTTTCTCCTCTCGAAGCTCGACCTCCAAGCTCCATTTTCCCCGAGATTTGCATATGTTTAGCGGTCCGTCACGTCCCGTCCCCGTCTTCACCGCCATCGTTAGCCTGCGCCGATCTCGTCGCCGGCACCACCGTGGTGAGCCTCTTGTTCTTATCTTTTTCTGAAAGAATAAAATTCTTACTTTAGATAGATACTTGTCTAATTTTCTTACTTTTATTATTGCCTTTTATTATATAGTGCGATGGTTTTGGTATCCGCCCCCATCGGCCCTTGTCCTGGCTATGATTCGGATGTGGTATATATTATCCTTTTCTAACTATTTGGTTCATTTATTATTTATGACAATTATGCCGACCAATGTGACAAATATTTTATTTATGTAGGAGGTAGTTGAACCAGAAATTCCAACCGACCCTATTGTCGAGGGGTTAAATTTAATTGAAGAAAAAACAATTACTTGAAGGAAAAAATGAGGAGGAGAAGATGATATTGGAGTTGCATGTTGTGGATGTCGTCGATGATCACAAGATCAAGATGGATGCAATGCGGTTGAAGATGAGAAAGATTAGAAAATATGCCATTCATACCGAGGCTTGGTATCATTATGCCGTTGGATCAATTGTTACCTTGGTTGTGATTATGATCGCATTTGTTGTTGCATTGAAAGGTTTTACATAGTTTCAATCTATGGTTTAAGTAGATGCTCTGGAGAGCTATATGTTGTTCAATTTGAACTATGTATGTACTTTGGTTTTAATGTGATGATGAACTACTATTAATTTGGTCAGTTATCTATCCATGTGAACCTATAATGGTTTTTGACACACATAATTATATATAATGCACGTAGATAAACCGGCAATGGATGTACGGTGACAAACACACATAATTATGTTTCTCAAAGTGGCTGAGGTAAACAAGGAGAGTGGTTGCATGAAAAATAACAAATGAAGTCAAAAAGGGTTGAAAATTGATGATGTGGCTTTGAAAGGTGCATTTTGAACACACAAAAAGTCTGGAGTTCAAATAAGTTCAAAAAAATGAAATCCCTTTGTAGCAGATGAGTTTTTGTCTGAAACCCTGATAATTCGAAAGAGATTGTCCATTTTGTACACGAAGTGCATCTAGTTTTTGTCGTAACCCTTCCTACTTTTTAGCACATGCTATGTGGGTGAAATGATGATATCCTGCCAATTTTCAACCTTTTCAGAGTTCATTTGAAATGCTTTTGAATTTCTGCGTCTTATAGCTCAAAAAAATCAATTAAAATATTATGTTATGATCAACTAAAACAAAACTATAATATTCTTTAATAGCAAAAAGAAAATCAACTAAAAAAACTTCTATAAAACTCTAATGGCAAAAGGAATCAATTAAAAAGCTTTTATAAACCTCTAGTATTTTTTAAACTAAAATTATACAAAATTTATGCAACTAAAATTATCAAAGCATTTTCTGTTCAAAACATGAAAAGCAGAAAGAAACAAAATAAACTTTAATAAATAAGTAGAAACAAAATAAAATAAAATTTAATAAAATAAATAAGTAGAAACAAAATAAAATGAAATAAAAGACTCTTTAACAAAATAAATAAGTAGAAACAAAATAAACTTTAATAAAGTAAAATAAATAAACTTTAATAAAATAAATAAAGATAGCAACAGTAAGTATTTTGTTGTAAGTAGAAACAAAATAAAATAAATAAAGCAACAAAGAAAATAAAAAACTCTTTAATAAAATAAATAATTAGAAACAAAATAAACTTTAATAAAGTAAAATAAATAAACTTTAATAAAATAAATAAAAATAGCAACAGTAAGTATTTTGTTGTCGAGGCACATGTCGGGGCACGACTTAGAGGCATAGCCGCATAGTAGGCATGTCGCAAGGGGGGTAATCTTTACACATCTCATGTACTGAACAAGAAAGGGATAAAGAGTTGGCTTACAATCGTCACTTCACACAAATACGAGTTAAACATACATCATCCAGAATACAAACCAGGTCCGACTACGGAACCAAAATAAAGGAAGACAACCCCAAATGCTAGATCCCTGATCGTCCCAACTGGGCTCCACTACTAATCAACCGGAAAAGATACAAAACAATGATCAAGATCTTCATCGAGCTCCCACTTGAGCTGGGTTGCATCATCTGCACTGGTATCATCGGCACCTGCAACTGTTTGGAAGTATCTGTGAGCCACGAGGACTTAACAATCTCACACCCGCGAGATTAAGACTATTTAAGCTTATGGGTAGGATAAGGTAATGAGGTGGAGCTACAGAAAGCACTAAGCATATATGGTGGCTAACTTACACAAATAAGAGCGAAAAGAGAAGCAACGCAACGGTCGTGAACTAGAAGTGATCAAGAAGTGATCCTGAAACTACTTACGTTCAAGCATAACCCAAGAACCGTGTTCACTTCCCGGACTCCGCCGAGAAGAAACCATCACGGCTACACACGCGGTTGATGCATTTTAATTAAGTTAAGTGTCAAGTTCTCTACAACCGGATATTAACAAATTCTCATCTGCCACATAACCGCGGGCACGACTTTTGAAAGTTCAAACCCTGCAGGGGTGTCCCAACTTAGCCCATCACAAGCTCTCACAGTCAACAAAGGATACTCCTTCTCCCAGGAAGACCCGATCAGACTCAGAATCCCGGTTACAAGACATTTCGACAATGGTAAAACAAGACCAGCAAAGCCGCCCGAATGTGCCGACAAATCCCGATAGGAGCTGCACATATCTCGTTCTCAGGGCACACCGGATTGTCCAAACTTCCGGTAGGCCAACCCAGAGTTGCCCCTGGTGGCCACTGGCGGCTGACAGGTTGGACCAACACTCAGAGGAGCACTGGCCCGGGGGTTTAAAATAAAGATGGCCCTTGAGTCTGCACAACTCAAGGGAAAAAAGGCTTATGTGGCAAATGTTAAAACCAAGGTTGAGCCTTGTTGGAGGAGTTTTATTCAAAGGATCTGTCAAGGGGGTCCCATTCCCCCAACCGCGTTAGGAACGCAAAATCAAGGAACATAACACCGGTATGACGGAAACTAGGGCATCAAGAATGGAACAAAACACTAGGCATAAGGCCGAGCCTTCCACCCTTTACCAAATATATAGATCCATTAATTAAATAAGAGATATTGTGCTATCCAACATATCCATGTTCCAACATGGAACAAATTTCATCTTCACCTGCAACTAGCAACGCTATAAGAGGGGCTGAGCAAAAGCGGTAACATAGACAAACAATGGTTTGCTAGGAAAGGTGGGTTAGAGGCTTGACAAGGCAATATGGGCGGCATGATATAGCAAGTGGTAGGTAGCGCGACATAGAAATAGAGCGAACAACTAGCAAGCAAAGATAGAAGTGATTTCGAGGGTATGGTCATCTTGCCTGAGATCCCGCAAGGAAGAAAAACGAGTCCATGAAGAAGGCAAACGGATGTAGTCGAATGAATCCTCACAAACGCGACGTTATCGGAACTAACCCGAAGGAGCAATACCAGAAAGAAGCAAACTACATGGTAAACAACCATCACATAAACATGGCATGATGCACAACCAAGTATGATGCATGTCCGGTTTAATGAGGCATGGCATGGCAAAGTGCAACAAACAACATTACAAGTTAAGTGGAGCTCAATATGCAACGAGTTGCATATTGACGAAACACCACATGACTTATTTAGTTCTCTCTCGGTTATGTACCCAACAATATTGAATGTTGTTAAACATGGCAAGAGATGAACCAAAATAAAACTACCTATCTAGACAAGTTTAAATGAGGCCGGATATAACAAACAACAATTCCGAAAAAACCTCATATGCATATTATAAATTTGGTATGTTCTGCCCTATACACAATTTTACAGTTGTTAAAGATGCAAGATGAGTGCACCAAGTTAAACTAGGCATTTTTCCACCCCATTTACATATAAAGTTTGTTAAGTTTGGAGCTACAGTTATTTAGTTATGAATTAAATCATTTTAACATGGCAATATGGCAAATTAATGCAAACATCATTTAAACATTCACGAAAGTTGGATAATATGAATCTACACAAAATTCTAAGTATTTTTCATATATAAATCATTTTAAACCGATGCATGGTTGTGGAGTTATTAAATGCATGATCATGAAGGGGTTTTCTGTAAATATGTTTTTACTGGATAATTAGCTAAAATCGCATGGACAGGAAAAATACACAGTTGGGCCGAAAAAGAGGCGGGCTGGCCCAACAGGGAAAAACTAGAGGAAGGGCGCTGGGGTGGCCTCACCATGGGCCAAGGCCCAGATCGAGACGAGGGAGGAGGCGCTGGGCCAACGGGGGAAGCAGCGCAGATCTGGGCCACGCACAAGGCTTAGACAAGGGATGAATGGATGGATGGGATAGATTATTAGGGCTAGGGTAGGACTAGATATATAAGAAAGAGGGGAGTTTGGATCATCTGATTGAAATCCGACGGTCGAGAATAAATAGGCTAGGAAAGTCTAAATAAGAAACGAGGATGTTTTAGGGATGTTTGGAGATGTTCTCGACCCATCGGTCACGACTGCTTGGGTCGGGTTCGGGATAGCTTCGGACGCGCACTTGAGGGGGTCGATGCACTGTGCAAGGAGGGGTTAGGTGGAACTTGTGGGTTGTGTAGAAGGCCTCGGGCTGAGAGAAGAGAAGAGAAGAGAAGAGAGAGGCCCGACAACAGTTTTCGGAGACCGAAAACGTCCGACGTTAGACCGACTATAATGCCGTTATAGTTATCCATTGGGGCGTCAAACAGACTCCAAATGCGATGAAACTTGGCAGGCGGCCTACTGACAACAAAAACACCACCACATTCCAACTTTCATCTCATTCCGAGAACATTTTCTGGCCACTTGTAAAATAATATTTCGGACGTGCCGCGGGCGAGTGTGAGTGTGTCTGGGCTCAGAATGGACAAGGACGGAACAGGGGAACCCGGACGGATGCAAGTTTTGAAAACATAATGATGCAATGCACATGATGGCATGGCAAGATGCAACACGCAAGCGAATGACAAGGCAACAACAGTGAATAACTGGAAGACACCTAGCGCATCGGTCTCGGGGCGTTACAGCCCCAAAGCCGCCCGCCGCCCCCGCCGTCGCCGTCGCCCATGCCCTCGTCGTCGCGCACGCCCGTCGTGGCCGTCGCCTGCGCTCTCGCCCGACGCCGTCACCGTGCGCCGCCCTTGCCCCGCCGCGCGCCGCTCCTGCCCCGACGCCGTCGCCCGATACCGTCGCCGCGCGCTGCCCCTGCCCCGCCGCACGCCGCTCCTGCCCCGCCGTTGCCGCTAAATGTAACTTTTTAGTTATGCATGCTATTTTTACATGTTTTTAGATTTTCATATATGTATGTATGAATTTTTTAGATATATGTATTTTTTGATGTATGTTCATATATGTATGTATGTATTTTTTTACATGTTTTTTGTATGTATGTATGTATTTTTTTCAATTGTAATATGCATGATGTTTTAAAAATACATATATGCAAAAGTTAGATTTTTAGAAAAGTTTTATCTATATATGTTCTCTCATTTAGTACATTTTAGGTTAGTTTCATTTTTAGAAAAGTTTTATATATTTAGGAAGAAGGAAGAGAAGGAAGAAGGAAGAAGAAGAAAAAGTTTTATATATGCAAAAGTTACATTTTTAGAAAAGTTTTATATATCTAGCTAGGAAAGGAAGAAGAAGAAAAAGAGGAGAGGAAAAAGGAAAATAAGAAGAGGAAGAAAGGAGAAGAAGAGGAGAGGAAGAGGAGGAGAAATAAATAAGAAGAGGAAAAAAGAAGAGAAAGAAGAGGAGAAGAAGAAAATTAGAGAATTTTCTTCTTCTCCTCTATTCCTTTCTTCTTCTCCTCTTCTTTTTCTTTGATCTTCTCCTCTATTCCTCCTCCCCGATAACATTATTTTCCCATGTATTTATGTCGTCGTTGTCGATATAACCCCCTCCCGGATAACTTCGACATGAGGGGCGGTCGATATATATACCCTCTCGACCATGATAACTTATACCACGGGAGCACCCCCTGGCCCTCTCGCTCGACCAAAACTCTTGAGGACATCCAAACCCTAGAAAAAACGATGTCGGTCTCCTACCCCCTCCCGCCGTGTCCCTACACGACAAACTCTCTCGAGGCCACCCAAATTTACCAAGTTAAAAGAGCATTGTCATCGAGGCCACCCCAAACCCTTGACGCATTGTCGAGGCCACTCTAAACCCTTGAAGCGTTTGATACGTCTCCGTCGTATCTATAATTTTTGATTGTTCCATGCCAATATTATTCAACTTTCATATACTTTTTGGCAACTTTTTATATTATTTTAGGGACTAACATATTGATCCAGTGCCCAGTGCCAGTTCCTGTCTGTTGCATGTTTTTGGTTTCGCAGAATATCCATATCAAACAGAGTCCAAACGGGATAAAAACGGATGGAGCTTATTTTTGGAAAATATGGAAAATTCGGAAGGAAAATCAACGCGAACCAGTGCCCGAGGTGGTCACGAGGCAGGAGGGCGCGCCCCCCTTAGGGCGTACCCCCTACCCTCGTGAGCCCACCGTAAGGCGGTTGACGCTCTTCTTTTGCCGCAAGAAAGCTAATATTCGGAAAAAAATCACGGTGAAGGTTTCAGGCCAATCGGAGTTACGGATCTCCATATATATATGAAACGGTGAAACAGAGCCAGAACAGAACGCAGAACCAGAGAGAAACTAAGAGATAGATCCAATCTCGAAGGGGCTCTCACCCCTCCCATGCCATGGAGGCCAAGAACCAGAGGGGAAACCCTTCTCCCATCTAGGGAGGAGGTCAAGGAAGAAGAGGAAGAAGGGGGGCCCTCTCCCCCTCTCGTCCGGTGGCGCCGGAACGCCGCCGTGGCCATCATCATCATCACCGCGATCTTCACCAACACCTCCACCATCTTCACCAACATCTCCATCACCTTCCCCCTCTATCTACAGCGGTCCACTGTCCCGCAACCCGCTGTACCCTCTACTTGAACATGGTTCTTTATGCTTCATATTATTATCCAATGATGTGTTGCCATCCTATGATGTCTAAGTAGATTTTCGTTGTCCTATCGGTGGTTGACGAATTGAATGATTGATTTAATTTGCTTGTGGTTATGTTGTTGTCCTTTGGTGCCCATCATATGAGCACGCGCGTGGATCACACCATAGGGTTAGTTGTATGTTGATAGGACTATGTATTGGAGGGCAAGAGTGACAAAAGCTTCAACCTAGCATAGAAATTGATGCATACGGGATTGAAGGGGGACCAATATATCTTAATTCTATGGTTGGGTTTTACCTTAATGAACATTAATAGTTGCGGATACTTGCTAATAGTTCCAATCATAAGTGCATAGAATTCCAAGTAAGGGATGACATGCTAGCAGTGGCCTCTCCCACATAATACTTGCTATCGGTCTAGTAAAGTAGTCAATTGCTTAAGGGACAATTTCGCAACTCCTACCACCAGTTTTCCACACTCGCTATATTTACTTTAGTTGCTTCAATACCTTAACATCCCCTAGTTTTATTTTCGTGCTCTTTATTATCTTGCAAACCTATCCAACAACACCTACAAAGTACTTCTAGTTTCATACTTGTTCTAGGTAAAGCGAACGTCAAGCGTGCGTAGAGTTGTATCGGTGGTCGATAGAACTTGAGGGAATATTTGTTCTACCTTTAGCTCCTCGTTGGGTTCGAGACTCTTACTTATCAGAAACTGTTGCGATCCCCTATACTTGTGGGTTATCAAGACCTTTTTCTGGCGCCGTTGCTGGGGAGCAATAGCGTGGGGTGAATATTCTCGTGTGTGCTTGTTTGCTTTATCGCTAAGTAATTTTTATTTGCTGTTCTTAGTTGTTTTCTATCTTTAGTTATGGGTGGGAAACGCAAAATAACAAAAAAATTAGTTGTACCTACTGAACCAATGGTTGAAGAACCAACCAAAATCTATCACACTACTGAAGCTTATTACTTGGATCATCTTCGATCCCTATTTGCTCGTGCTGAAACCCCAACTAGCTTAGTTGAGGGAAAATCCTTAGATGAGCATGCTTGTTATGTGCGACACCGTATATTTGAAAAAGGGAAACTATTATGGAGCCAAATTCAACGTTTGCAATGCTATGCTTGGAATTTATGTGAAATATATGATTTTACTTGTTGTTCTGAAAACCCTAAGAAACACCTTCCCTATCAATGTGAGTTTAGTAATAATGGAATCGTATCTTCGTATGCTAAGGGTGTTTATAATTACTATGATGTTCAACAAATTGTAGAATTTGTTGCTTTTAAGGGTGCTTCTGAAATTGCTTCTTTGATTGAAAAGTATGATGATACTCTTCAGAAATCTGAAAATTTTGCCATACTTGAATATTGTTATGAGAATTATGCTTCTAATGCTTATGTTAAACTATATATTGAGGACTACTCCGCTGTCCAAGAAGAGACTAATATTTTGTAGGAGTCTATGGAAGAAGAAATTGATGAAACTGTGAGCTCATTGGATGAAAAAGATGAGGAGGAGAGCGAAGAACAAAAGGAGGAAGAGCGGATTGATCACCCGTGCCCACCTTCTAATGAGAGTAACTCTTCAACTCATACATTGTTTAATTCCCCTTCGTGCTTACCGAAGGATGATTGCTATGATGACTGTTATGGTCCCTATGATTCTTTTGAAATATCCCTTTTTGATGATGCTTGCTATGCTTATGGCAAGATGCCAATATGAATTATGCTTATGGAGATGAACTTTCTATAGTTCCTTATGTTAAACATGAAATTGTTGCTATTGCACCCACGCATGATAGTCCTATTATCTTTTTGAATTCTCCCGATTATACTATATCGGAGAAGTTTGCACTTATTAAGGAGTATATTGATGGGTTGCCTTTTACCGTTGCACATGATGATTTTGATGAATATAATATGCATGTGCTTGCTGCTCCTACTTGCAATTATTATGAGAGAGGAACTATATCTTCACCTCTCTATGTTTCCAACATGATAAAATTGCAAGAAACTGTTTATACTATGCATTGGCCTTTACTAGGTGTGCATGAATTGTTCTTTTATGACATGCCGATGCATAGTAAGAGAGTTAGACTTCGTCATTACATGATATATGTTACTTTGTGCTCACTACTAAATTACAAATCATTGTTAATTAAAATTGGCTTTGATATACCTTGGGATCCGGGTGGATTCATTACTTGAGCACTATATGCCTAGCTTAATGGCTTTAAAGAAAGCGCTGCCAGGGAGACAACCCGGAAGTTTTAGAGGGTCATTTATTTCTGTTGAGTTCTTTTATATAGTTTAAAAACAACAAAAATAAAGAGGGGAACCCAAAACTTTTTCAAAAAGGAAAGTGAAAGTGAGAAAGACAAGCATTGTTGAAGTGGGAGAGCTCCTTGAACTTTGTTCATGCTCACGACAACTTTGTGAATCTTGATTACAGAAACTTTTCAACAAAAATAATTATCCCCTTGTACAATTCCATTGTATTATAAAAATAATGTGCCAAGGTTTGCCTTTAGGATGTTTACATTTGCTTGATGGTTTGTACGATGCAGGACAGAAACTTTGGCTGTAGTGCGCAATTTTACATTTTTTGCTGGAACATCAAATGGTTCTGATTCTATTTGCACTGTCTTCCTATACAAATTGTTTATTGTTCCTAATTTTGGTAGAATTTTTCAAGTATCAGAAGTATGGTGAATGTTCAAATTATTACAGACTGTTCTGTTTTAGACAGATTCTGTTTTTGATGCATAGTTTGCTTGTTTTGATGAAACCATCAATTTATATCAGTGGATTAAGCCATGAAAAAGTTATATTACAGTAGACACAATGCAAAAAAAAATATGAATTGGTTTGCAACAGTACTCAGAGTAGTGATTTGCTTTATTATACTAACGGATCTTACCGAGTTTTCTGTTGGAGTTTTGTGTGGATGAAGTGTTCGATGATCGAGAAGGTCTCGATGTGAGAAGAAGGAAGAGAGGCAAGAGATCAAGCTTGGGGATGCCAGAGGCACCCCAAGTAAATATTCAAGGATACTCAAGTGTCTAAGCTTGGGGATGCTGGGGAGGCATCCCCTCTTTCTTCAACAAATATCGGTATGTTTTCGGATTCGTTTCGTTCATGCGATATGTGCAAGTCTTGGAGCGTCTTTTGCATTTAGGTTTTTATTTTTATTTTTATGCACCATGCTTGTATGAGATGGTACTTGGTTGATTTATAGAATGCTCATTGCACTTAACTTATATCTTTTGAGTATGGCTTTATAGAATGCTTCATGTGCTTCGCTTATATCATCTAAAGTTTGGATTGCCTACTTCTCTTTACATAGAAAACCGCCATTTGTAGAATGCTCTTTTGCTTCACTTATATTTGTTAGAGCACGGGCATATCTTTTGTAGAAATAATTAACCTCTCTTGCTTCACTTATATCTATTTAGAGAGATGACAGGAATTGGTCATTCACATGGTTAGTCCTAAAATCCTACATAAAACTTGTAGATCACTGAATATGATATGTTTGATTCCTTGCAATAGTTTTGCGATATAAAGATGGTGATAGTAGAGACATGCTAGTGAGTAGTTGTGGATTGTAGAAATACTTGTGTTGAACTTTGTGATTCCCATAGCATGCACGTATGGTGAACCGTTATGTGATGAAGTCGGAGCATGATTTATTTATTGATTGTCTTCCTTATGAGTGGCAGTCGGGGACGAGCGATGGTCTTTTCCTACCAATCTATCCCCCTAGGAGCATGCGCGTAGTACTTTGTTTCAATGATTAATAAATTTTTGCAATAAGTATGTGAGTTCTTTATGACTAATGTTGAGTCCATGGATTATACGCACTCTCACCCTTCCACCATTGCTAGCCTCTCTAGTACAGTGCAACTTTCGCCGGTACCTTAAACCCACCATATACCTTCCTCAAAACAGCCACCATACCTACCTATCATGGCATTTCCATAGCCATTCCGAGATATATTGCCATGCAACTTCCATCATCATCATATACATGACTTGAGCATTCATTGTCATATTGCTTTGCATGATCATAAGATAGCTAGCATGATGTTTTCATGGCTTGTCCGTTTTTTGATGTCATTGCTACGCTAGATCATTGCACATCCCGGTACACCGCCGGAGGCATTCATATAGAGTCATATATTTGTTCTAGTATCGAGTTGTAATATTGATTTGTAAGTAAATAAAAGTGTGATGATCATCATTATTAGAGCATTGCCCCAGTGAGGAAAGGATGATGGAGACTATGATTCCCCCATAAGTCGGGATGAGACTCCGGACTTTACAAAAAAATAAAAGAGGCCAAAGGATCCCAAATAAAAAAGAGAGGCCAAAGAAGCCCACCAATAAAATAAAATAAAATAAAAAAAGAGAGAAAAAGAGAGAAGGGGCAGTGCTACTATCCTTTTTCCACACTTGTGCTTCAAAGTAGCACCATGTTCTTCATATAGAGAGTCTCTTGAGTTATCACTTTCATATACTAGTGGGAGTTTTCATTATAGAACTTGGCTTGTATATTCCGATGATGGGCTTCCTCAAATGCTCGAGGTCTTCATGAGCAAGCAAGTTGGATGCACACCCACTTAGTTTCAGTTAGAGCTTTCATACACTTATAGCTCTAGTGCATCCGTTGCATGGCAATCCCTACTCACTCACATTGATATCTATTGATGGGCATCTCCATAGCCCGTTGATACGCCTAGTTGATGTGAGACTATCTTCTCCTTTTTGTCTTCTCCACCATCATATTCTATTCCACCTATAGTGCTATGTCCATGGCTCACACTCATGTATTGCGTGAAAGTTGAAAAGGTTTGAGAACGTCAAAAGTATGAAACAATTGCTTGGCTTGTCATCGGGGTTGTGCATGATGTGAATATTTTGTGTGGTGAAGATGGAGCATAGCCAGACTATATGATTTTGTAGGGATAACTTTCTTTGGGCATGTTATTTTGAAAAGACATGATGGCTTTATTAGTGGGCTTGAAGTATTATTGTTTTTATGTCAAATGATAGAATATTGCTTTGAATCACTCGTATCTTAATATTCATGCCATGATTACATTACATGATCAAGATTATGCTAGGTAGCATTCCACATCAAAAATTATCTTTTTTATCATTTACCTACTCGAGGACGAGCAGGAATTAAGATTGGCGATGCTAATACGTCTCCGTCGTATCTATAATTTTTGATTGTTCCATGCCAATATTATTCAACATTCATATACTTTTTGGCAACTTTTTATATTATTTTTGGGACTAACATATTGATCTAGTGCCCAGTGCCAGTTCCTGTCTATTGCATGTTTTTGGTTTCGCAGAATATCCATATCAAACAGAATCCAAACGGGATAAAAACAGATGGAGCTTATTTTTGGAAAATATGGAAAATTCGGAAGGAAAATCAACGTGAACCAGTGCCCGAGGTGGTCACAAGGCAGGGGGCGCCCCCCCTTAGGGCGCGCCCCTACCCTCGTGAGCCCACCGTAAGGCAGTTGACGCTCCTCTTTTTCCGCAAGAAAGCTAATATTCGGAAAAAAATCACGGCGAAGTTTCAGGCCAATCGGAGTTACGGATCTCCATATATATACGAAACGGTGAAACAGAGCCAGAACAGAACGCAGAACCAGAGAGAAACAGAGAGATAGATCTGATCTCAGAGGGGCTCTCGCCCCTCCCATGCCATGGAGGCCAAGAACCAGAGGGGAAACCCTTCTCCCATCTGGGGAGGAGGTCAAGGAAGAAGAGGAAGAAGGGGGTCCCTCTCCCCCTCTCCTCCGGTGGCGCCGGAACGCCGCCGTGGCCATCACCATCATCACCGTGATCTTCACCAACACCTCCGCCATCTTCACCAACATCTCCATCACCTTCCCCCCTCTATCTACATCCGTCCACTCTCCCGCAACCCGCTGTACCCTCTACTTGAACATGCTGCTTTATGCTTCATATTATTATCCAATGATGTGTTGCCATCCTATGATGTCTGACTAGATTTTCGTTATCCTATCGGTGGTTGACGAATTGCTATGATTGATTTAATTTGCTTGTGGTTATGTTGCTGTCCTTTGGAGCCCATCATATGAGCGCGCGTGTGGATCACACCATAGGGTTAGTTGTATGTTGATAGGACTATGTATTGGAGGGCAAGAGTGACAGAAGCTTCAACCCAGCATAGAAATTGATGCATACGGGATTGAAGGGGGACCAATATATCTTTTTTTGGACCATGGGGACCAATATATCTTAATGCTATGGTTGGGTTTTACCTTAATGAACATTAGTAGTTGCGGATGCTTGCTAATAGTTCCAATCATAAGTGCATAGAATTCCAAGGGATGGCATGCTAGCAGTGGCCTCTCCCACATAATACTTGCTATCGGTCTAGTAAAGTAGTCAATTGCTTAAGGGACAATTTCGCAACTCCTACCACCACTTTTCCACACTCGCTATATTTACTTTAGTTGCTTTACCTTAATAGCCCCTAGTTTTATTTTCGTGCTCTTTATTATCTTGCAAATCTATCCAACAACACCTACAAAGTACTTCTAGTTTCATACTTGTTCTAGGTAAAGCGAACGTCAAGTGTGCGTAGATTTGTATCGGTGGTCGATAGAACTTGAGGGAATATTTGTTCTACCTTTAGCTCCTCGTTGGGTTCTATCTGATTTCGGGTTCCGGCAGACCCTTGAGGTTCGAACACTGGGGTGCGCGCGGAGATTTCACCTCCTACCTACCTGCACCCCTCCGCCTCGCTAAGATCTTAGCTATGGAAAGAACAACACAAGAGACACAGGGTTTATACTGGTTCGGGCCACTGTTGTGGTGTAATACCCTACTCCAGTGTGCGGCGTGGTGGATTGCCTCTTGGGCTGATGATGATGAACAATACAAGGAAGAACAGCCTCGTGAGGGTCTGTTCTTGGCTGGGGCGATGAACTGCTGGGAGGAGTTCAGTCACCCTTCTCTCTCTCTCTCTCCGATTGTTGATGCTCCTCTCTGCCCTGGGGTGGCTAGTCTTATTTATAGAGGCCCTGGTCCTCTTCCCAAATATCGAGCGGGAAGGGAGCCCACAATGGTGGGCTAATTTGAAGGGGGACAGCTAGTACTAGCTATCCTGACAAAAGTAGTCTTCGCCTGCACAAAGCTCTATTGGTGATGCCGTCTTCGGCTCCATGATGACCTCCGTCTTGCAGTCCTCCTGGTCTTGGTCTTGTTGCACCGAAATGACAACCTTTGCCTGACGCCTTGGTACTCCTCGGTTGCGCTTGCTCCCTTTGCACCAAAGAGGAAAGGAGGACACTGCGCGGCTGGCGCCCGCTTGGCGCCCTTGGTCGTCATGGCTTGCATCATGGGCACCTCATGAGGTACCCCGCCTTGATCTCTCCGCCTCCTCGCGAGCCAGCCTGGTGAGGCCGTGCCTGAGGAAGCTCTGCGTCATCCGCCCTGCGAGGCTTGGCCCCTCGCGAGGGTCTTGGGTCTGTGTTTGTGCAGATGGGCCGTGCTGGGCCCCCCTTTGAGCCACGCCGCAGGCCGCAGGCAGGCAAGTCTGGGGACCCCCATTCCCAGAACGCCGACAGTAGCCCCCGGGCCCAAGGCGCGCCCGGACTTGCCCGTGCAGGGAGGCGGAAGGGCAAGAGCGAAGCGCCGCGGGCCCTAACAGCTTGCGGCCTTGGGCGCCGCGTGGCGGTTGATTGGATGTGGGCGTATCCACTTCCCCATGGCGCCTCGGCAACTGCACGGATTGGACAAGTCCCTGCATGCAAAGCGGGTCATGATTACCTGCGATCGTGGGGGCCGTCGGTTGGCCTTCGCCGGCTATAAGTACGGAATGGTGCGCGCCCTTCCAGTCCATCCCTTCTTGCTTCTCCTTCTTCCCGATCCTTGCTTCATCTTGCTGTGATGGCCCCGATCCGCCGGTTCTCGATGGCAGAGAAGGGAAAGGCTCCCCGAGAGGAACCAGACCCGCTCCCGCCGAAGAAATGGCTCGTCCTCCGCGGCCCGGACAAGGGGGCTCATCAGGTGGTGTCGAGGCCTTGGTGGGAGTGGGCACCGCCGGGGTTCCCGCTTCCCTTGTATGCCCACATCAAGGGCCCTGAAGGAGCTGATGCTGATCGCCACAGGCGGCGGCGCCGTCCGCGTTGATGGGTCATGAAGGTGTGGATCGTCCCCCCTGGGGTCCACACCGAGGGCTCCTCCCGAGAGCTCGTGCTCCACGTCGCCATGCCTCCTCAGTCTTGGATTCGCCTTCCTCCCTTCTTCGCCTCCATTGTCCCGCAGGGAGAGCCCCTGGAGCTTTGGCTGCAGCACGCCAGCTGCAGCACCCTCTCGACCGAGGCAGAGGTCGTGGTCGTTGCCCCGGGCGAGGTCTTCATGACTCAAGGCTGGAGCGAAATCGCCCGGGTGTGCAGGACAAGAGGCGCCTTCACGATCCACTTGGAGTACGACGGTGCTTCGGTGATGTTCTTCAAGGTCTTCGATGCGAACGGGCACCGGCTGGAGTGCTGCCCCGGGAGAGGTGGCCGGGAGCCTACTGCGGCGAGGACTGGGCCCGCCGACCGCTCCCTTGGTGGCTCCTCAGGCGGTGGTGGCATCGGAGGTTCCAGCGACTCCGGCGAGCTCTTCGCGACTATGGAGACGAGCAACGACAGCTACGAGCCCCCGAGCCGGCGCCGCTCCTGGAGCAGGGCGGGCTCGTCAGGCCGCCGCCGACTCTGATCTGGATGGGGTTGGCGCCGGTGCTTGACGGCCCACTGTTGATGATGGCATCTTCTGCAGGGGCGCGCGTAGTTAGTGTCCCTTTAGGATCTATTCCCTGCGAGGAGTCAAAGACGCGTCCCGTGGGGGCTTGTAAGGTGCCTGTGATCCTGTTTTGTTAATATAACCCTTGTCGTAGAATTGCGCGAGTTGCTCATTCAGTCTTATCTTAGTCCTCCCTTTCGAACCTCACGAGGGCTTGGTGCTCTGCGCCGACAGGTCCCAGTCCCAAGGCGGCTTCAGCCGTCGCTGGTATGCCAGGTCGCGATGCCGTGGTCAAGGCCAGGAGGTGAGCGACCCGGAGTCCGATAAGAGCCCCTGAGTCGCGATGCTCAGGAGGTCCCCTTTGGCGCTCAAGCAGCCGTCGTTCGGTGAGAAAGGAGAGCGGCATCGCTAACACGGGATTGCATTAGGTGCGGTGGTGGTGCTATGGTAGCTGGTGCTTCCGGGTGGTGACTTATCTCGAGAATCAGGGGCCGCTCTCTGGTGTCGCCGGGTCCGTGCACCGGCAGGCGCGAGGTTTCTCGGCGAGGTCCTCGCGTGTCCCTCCCCTCTCGCCTTTGCTCCCCTGTCTGCTCTACATCCTCGGGTCCCGGCCCTCGAGCGAGTCTCAGCCGTCGCTGGTATGCCAGGTCACGATGCCATGGACAAGGCCAGAGGGTGAGGGCTGGAGAGCCAGTAGGAGCCCTGAGTCGCGATGCTCAGGCACCCCCCCTTTAACGTGCAAGCGGTTCGTGCGGATGAGAGTGGAGACACCGCAAGGACCTCGCCTGACATAGCTCCTTCAGGAGATCCTGTAGACCCATCATAGAAAAAACGAGGGGTTGCCATGACAATTGACAGTCAGCCGTTGGTTGCTTCCGAGGGGTACGAGGCACTGAAGGCTTGACGAGGTGGCGCCATGCGGGGCTGCCGCGGCCAGAGCTCAGCCATTCAGGTTTGTCGGCGTTGCATGGGCGGACCCATGCGCAAGCATCGTGCCGTTTGAGAGTAGTTCCGTCAGTTGGCGTCAGTTGAGCGGGCAGCTAGGTCAAACACATTAGCCGCAAAGGAGTGGATTCATTCAAATAGATGCTAGGAAGGCGGACATCACTGGGTCAGGCCCGAGCGACTTGGGGATCATGTGGTCCGAGGGGCGCCCCCGACAAGGTAAGCTAACAACATGAAATAAAAGGGATACATGCCGCAGGGATGGACCCACGCGGCCTGGGAATAATGCAGCCCTGGGGGACGCTCCCAGCTGGAAGAGAAACTTGAAAGATGTCACCTGATGACGTGGAGGACGAAGGGGTGTTGGTGTAGCAGACTCGGTGGGCTGCAGAACCCGATCCTCACGAGCCCCCAGGCCCGGGGGCCTCGGGAGGCTCCGGAGGTGCTGGCGGCTCCCCGCGGACCATCTCCATCTCCTCCAGGGCTGCGGAACGCCTGGCCTCTTGTGCCTCCATGATGCCCCTCATGAGGCACTGGTACGTGGCAGCCGCGTTCGGCAAACCATAAGGCATGCGAACGTAGCTGTGGGGTGGACCTCCGCAGCTCCCCACTCGCGAGGGCCAGAGGCGCTCCAGAGAGGCGACTCGGTTGAGCCCTGGTATGTTGATGCAGACGCGCAGCCCACCATCCTCGCCTAGATGGGGAGCCACTGCTGGTAGACGGCGGCCGCCTTTCATGACCCTTGACTCCTGTAGCTCCTGAATGGTCTTGCTGACGAACTCCTGAGGGTCTGGCTCTCCTTGCCTTACTCCTTCTTGAGGGAAACGTGCTTCGAAACACGCCTCCATGTGGTGCCCAAGCGCCTCCCTCGTGACCCTAGCCAGGTCGGTGGCCCTCCAGGGGAGAGACCCCGAGTCCTGCCTGAGGAGGGCGCCGGGCGCGCTTTCCTATGCGATGGAAGGAGGTTCCCCCTGGGCAGGCACGGGCCCAGAGGGGCCTGCCTCCTGAGGGGCCGGGCCGGACAATGTCTTCTTCTTCTTGGGGGCGGTCTCGGGAAGCCTCCTACTTCCGCGATCCGGGTCTTCCAGTGACGTGGCCTGAAAGGCTCGTTCCAGGGAACACACCGCGTCCTTCTCTTCACAGGGCACCGTGATGACTCCGCCACTTCCTGGCATCTTGAGGACGTTGTAGTCGTGGTGAGTTACAGCCATGAACTTGGCCAGTGCTGGGTACCCAAGGATGGCGTTGTACGGCAGGCGAATGTGAACGACGTCGAAGTCGATGAGCTCGGTGCGGTAGTTGTCGCGTGCCCCGAAGGTGACAGGGAGGCGGACCTGCCCAATCGGGACCGTGGAGCCGTCGGTGATTCCGGAGAAGTGCTTGGTTGGCTGAAGCTGGCTGTAGGGCACTTGGAGATTGTTGAATGTTTCCACGGACAGGACGTTGAGCCCTGCCCCGCCATCGATGAGGGTCCTCGTGACCACCACGTTGCTGATGATTGGGGAACAAAGCATTGGGAGGACTCCAGTTGTAGCCGCACACTTGAGCTGATCTGCTGAGCTGAACGTGATGGCGCACGCCGACCACCTGAGAGGGCGCGTGGCTTCAAACCTGGGGAGGACTGCATTCACTTTGCGGGCGAACTACTTGAAAATGCGTTGAGAGGCTGGGGCCTGAGCCCCGCCCAGGATGCAGGCGATCGTGCGCGGCTCCTGGAAGCCCCCAGCCCCCTCGTCTTGGTGGCGGTCCTCGTTTCTCCTTAGCTGCGGCGGCAGTGGAGGGAGGCCTGCGTTGCCTTGCGGGCGATCCTCGCGAGGCTGATCCCTCCAGTCTCCCTCGCGAGGCGGGTCTTGCCAGCGATCCTCGCGAGGTTGATCGCGCCATCCTTGGCGCGGGCCACGGTCTTCCCAGCATCCTGCGTTCCTTCCTCCTCCTTGACCGTAGCCCCGGTCACCGCGGTCGGGGTGACGGCCGATCCTTCCTTCTCGCACGGCTCGGAGCTCTTGACATTTGTTGGTGTTGTGGGTGTGGAGGTCGTGGTACACACAGTACCGGCTGCCCTTGGAAGGTTCGGGCTGATCTCTGCCCCGCTTGGTGTCTGGTTCTGCCGCGAGCACGACAGCCCCCTTGCGCTTCACATCCTTGGTCTTGGGCTTCTTCTCTTCTGGGTCTGCGGCAGGCAGCTCGAGGAGGGAGAGACGCCCTTCCTCAGCCCTGGCACACTTGGTTGCCAAGTTGAACAGCTCCAAGGAAATGCACAGGTCTTCATGCATCGCCAGCTCATCCTTCATCTTGACATCACGCACGCCGTCGGAGAAGGCTGAGATGATGGCCTCCTCAGTCACCTTGGGAATCTTGAGGCGTGCGTTGTTGAAGCGCTGGATGTACTTCTGCAGGGTCTCCCCAGGTTGTTGCTTGATGCGGCGCATGTCGCTCACGGCAGGCGGCCGGTCGCGAGTACCTTGGAAGTTGGCGATGAAGCGGGTGCGCATCTCGTCCTAGGAGGAGATCGTGCCTGGAGCCAGGTTCAGGAGCCAGGTGCGGGCCCCGTCCTTGAGTGCCATGGGAAACCAGTTCGCCATGACATTTTCGTCTCTGTTGGCAGCTTCGATGCCCAGCTCGTAGAGCTGGAGGAACTCCGCAGGGTCAGCCGTGCCGTCGTAACGAGGAGGCAAGTCTGGCTTGAACTTGCCGGGCCACGCGACGCTGCGTAGCTCGGTGGTGAAGGCACGGCAGCCTCCTATGGCCACGGGAGGCCTTGGGTGACGAAGAGCTTGATCTTGCATGTCCCCACGCACTGCAGCTGGGAGCAGCGCGGGGTCTTGACGTGCTGGAGTAGGAGCATGGTCGCGATGTGCTGGAGCAGGGAGCACCCGGGCAGCTTCTTGCGGGCGAGGGACTTCTTGGCAGCTCTGCTCTTGCCGCGCTGGCACCTGACGGAGCGGGTTCCGCCCAGGGGCCACGCACCTTGGAGACATGGCGCCTTCTTGAGGAGGAGGCGGTCAGGGCGCCGCCTGAGCCTCGTCGCTCGCGCGGGGCGGGGTGCGGTGCAGCGAAACGGAGGGCGCAGGAGAGCCCCCTGCAGCGCGGACGAGCTCGGCGACGCAGTCAAGCCATTCTTCGTAGACGTCATCGACGGGACGGTAGCACAGGAGCTCGTTTGCCGTGATGAGCGCAGCTCGAGCCTCCATGGGTGCGCGGAGGGCGCGGGACGAAGAACCAGCTGGGGTGAGCGAGGGAGTAGCGGTGCGGCCGTCTTGTCGCACGGACGGATGCTGAGGCGATGCTTGCTGCTCGTCCCCCGCCGGGCCAGTGGCAGCGTTGACGGCAGGTGACGGCGAACGGCGAGGACGCTTGCCGACAGGAGCCGTCTGGGCGACGCGGGAAGCAAGAGCGGCCCGGCACTTGGCGCGGGCCCGACGAGCGTTAGACATGGGCACGATGGTCGGAGGAGAACGGGGTGGTGGAAGATGAATTCCGGCGCACCCCTACCTGGCGTGCCAAATGTCGGATTTCAGGTTCTGGCAGACCCTTGAGGTTCGAACACTAGGGTGCGCGCGGAGATTTCGCCTCCTACCTACCTGCGCCCCTCCGCCTCGCTAAGATCTAAGCTATGGAAAGAACAACACAAGAGACACATGGTTTATACTGGTTCGGGCCACCGTTGTGGTGTAATACCCTACTCCAGTGTGCGGCATGGTGGATTGCCTCTTGGGCTGATGATGATGAACAATACAAGGAAGAACAGCCTCGCGAGGGTCTGTTCTTGGCTGGGGCGATGAACTGCTGGGAGGAGTTCAGTCACCCTTCTCTCTTTCTCCGATTGTTGATGCCCTTCTCTGCCCTGGGGGTGGCTAGTCTTATTTATAGAGGCCCTGGTCCTCTTCCCAAATATCGAGCGGGAAGGGAGCCAACAATGGCGGGCTAATTTGAAGGGGGACAGCTAGTACTAGCTATCCTGACAAAAGTAGTCTTCGCCTGCACAAAGCTCTGTTGGTGACGCCGTCTTCGGCTCCACGATGACCTCCATCTTGCAGTCCTCCTGGTCTTGGTCTTGTTGCACCGAAATGGCAACCTTTTCCTGACGCCTTGGTACTCCGCGGCTGCGCTTGCTCCCTTTGCACCAAAGAGGAAAGGAGGACACTGCGCGGCTGGCGCCCGCCTGGCGCCCTTGGTCGTCATGGCTTGCGTCACGGGCACCTCATGAGGTACCCCGCCTTGATCTCTCCGCCTCCTCACGAGCCAGCCTGGTGAGGCCGTGCCTGAGGAAGATCTGCGTCGTCCACCCCGCGAGGCTTGGCCCCTCGCGAGGGTCTTGGGTCTGTGTTGGTGCAGATGGGCCGTGCTGGGCCCCCCTTTGAGCCACGCCGCAGGCCGCAGGCAGGCAAGTCTGGGGACCCCCGTTCCCAGAACGCCGACATGTTCGACACTCTTACTTATCGAAAACTGTTGTGATCCCCTATACTTGTGGGTTATCAGCGTTGCCGAGGCCACCCCAAACCCTAGAGAAGCGTCGAGGCCACTAATATGATTCCTTATTCTGATTAGCTAGCTAGTTCTACGTTTGCCACTAATATATCCATATGTCATGGTGGAATAATAATTGCCATGTTGTAAATATTTGCAGAAACTATGGAGCACCCCCGAGACGAAGCAACATAAGCGGTGTTGGGGGACATAATCGCAGCCGGAAGTGATGTCATCTTGTCGTTTCTCAACGACACCGATGGTCTGGAAGGACAGGGTGAAGAAGCAGGCTACAGTGATCGAACAATGGAGGAGGAAGGACATGATTATGATGGCTCCGGTGACCAAATGCCGGTGGAAGAAGGACACCGTGATGACAGCTCCGGTGACCGAACGGAGTCCGGCCAGGTATATATATTAATTAAGCATGTGCTGACTATAGCTAATTGATGCATTAATTCTTTTTGGTATGTACACATATTAATTAATAACTCTCGTCTTTCTTCTTTTTTCTAGCCCTCCGGATCGAGCACAACTTCGGTAAAGAGATGAGGCCCGAAGAAAAAGTTGTGCTCGGATGAAAGGTTTGAGATCACAACAATCACGCACGATGGCCAACCAATTGAACCCATCCGGACAAAGGAAGCATTTGCTGCTCAGTGTGGGGTTCTTGTTAGGGATAAGACCCCGATCAGCATCCACCAATGGTATAAGCCGACTAAAGAAGACCCTGAGGTGTCTTATGTCAACGATATGCAGAAAGATGATCTTTGGACCGCGCTGAAGGCAAATTTCACCCTACCGCCAGAGGAGGATCCGGAGAAGCCAGTTAAAGAGCAATTAATCAAGTGTCATGCTCTTAAGAAGATGGCAGAACTATTCAGGAGGTGGAAGAATGAGCTGAAAACAACGTTCATCGACAAAGAAGAGACACCAGAATTCACCGGCCGGTATGAGAAGATCAGAGATCACTGGGACAAATTTGTGGCCCACAAGACATCGGACAGGAGTAAGAAGATGTCAGCGACAAACAAGATAAATGTTGTGAAGAAGAAGCTTCACCATCGCACGGGGTCAGGTGGCTACCTCAAAGCCCGGCCGTTGTGGGCCAAGGCTGAGAATGACCTGGTTGATAAAGGTGTCGAACCAGAGACATTGAATTGGCCAGACCGTTGCCGGACTTAGTTCTTCGGGGTTGGCGGAACCTTGGACCCTATATCAGGGAAGTGCCGTTGGACGAACGAGCAACTACGAATACCCGTCCTGAAGCTTCGACAGTATATCGATGTAGCGCAGCAAGGGACGTTCGTTCTAGACAGAGAGAACGACAAGCTCACAATGGCCCTCGGGAATCCTGAGCACCCTGGACGGACATGAGGCACGCCAGGCTCTGTTCCGTGGAAGGCTGGGTTTCCGGACATAGGCGGTTACAAATGCCAGGAGAGGAGGAAGAAAGTGGAGCAGACCCAACTGTAGGCGCTGCATGCAAGGGTACAAGCGATATAGGAACGAGAAGCAGATCGCAGCAAGCGACCTGCCGAAGCTTCCCTCGAAGCTACCCCGCCATCTTAGCGGAGAAGTAGTGTGGCTTCCACCGAGCTGCTTCAGCTGGAGCCTGTCTTCACGGCTCCTGCTAGCTACCCCGTGGATGCTATCACAGAGTCTCAACATTGCTACCTGATGACTCAATGGATGAAATTGAAAGTCAAGGCGGCTGTTGGCTCTATTGCACCTCCTGAACCCGGCGCAACTTTTCACTGCCAGCCGATTCTAGAAGGATGTGCTAGGGTGATGGTGGATGAAATAATTGATGGATTTGAGGACCTCGAGCTTGACCACCCTACGAGTGAAGGGCAGACTCGGCTGGGTTCTTCTCTGAAGACTCCATGCCTATGGCGGAAGGAGCTCATCAACCTTCCGAACTGGACACCTCCGCCTCCTCCTCCTCCTCCTCCGGTGAGTCAGGGCACTTCGCCTCCTCCTTCGCCTCCTACTCCGGCGAGTGATAAGGGCACTCAGCCTCCTTCTTCGGCGCGTGGCGGCACTCCGCCTCCTTCTCCGCCTGCGCCGGCGCGCCTGAGCAGCCAGCCTCCTCATTCTCCACCTTGCCAGTAAGGGCGGAAGAGACCCGCAGCCGCTTCGGCTGCTCCGGCGCATTGTAGTCCTTCTCCTCTGCCCCGTAAGCAACGAAAGAAGACAGCCGCAGCCGCTCCGTCTGCTCCGGCGTCTAGTGGTACAGCCAGAGGCGGGAGGCAATACAGATTCGGTCCATCTCTCAAGCCTCTAGAGAAGTTACCATACGAGAGGACCACAGAGGAAACTACGAAGATCGTGGAAACTGAAGTGAAGGACTTCTTTGATGGGGTGAAAGAAAATAAACATCCACCTCCGGAGGAGAAGATAGTTTCGGTGAAATTAAAGCGCACTATCGATGCCCTGAGGAAACCACCAAAGTCTCCGCCGAAAACAAACTATGAGCGCATTACTGAAAAGGTATATATCGAAGCGGAGCGGTCGGGAAGTACTATCAGTGATCGAAGGTTAGCAGAACAACGAGCCGGGAAAAAAATTGCCCAGCTCGGCGAACAAGCGAACCAATCGTGCCCCCCCGCTCAAGGTGTCTAGCGATATAGTCGCTAATGATCAGAGGATGGTGCCCGGTTATACCAATCTTGAAGATTACCTGCCCGACGATGTACATTATGAATTCCTGGAGGTGGACGAACACAAATACCATTACAGGAAGCCTCTCGTCAATGATGAATAATCTCTAACAACGATGATGCGAAGATTGCATGATTGGTACATGAAAACCTGCATAGAGTCTGGGGGGACGAATACTTTGACACTGAGAATTAAAGAGGAGCACGGCCTCGTTGGAATTGATATGTTGTCTATTCCATTTGAGGAGTTCTTCCAGTTTTTCAGTCAAAGACCCTCGATAAATTAACGGTCACTTGCTACTGTCTGTAAATACAACTTCTGTCATTAAGTCTCTATATATAGATCAGCTCTTTCATTGCATGTATTTATAATTATCCTCACTATATTATGTAGATTGAAGATCGTCGAGTGCAGAAAAGCAGAAATATATGATATTGGGTTCATTAACACAAATCTCATAGATGAATATGTTGTTAAAAAGAATGCCAAAGAAGCCGAGGCCAACTTGCTCAAATCGTTGGTAATAAATCAAAACAAAGATAAAATACTCTTTCCTTACAACTTCAAGTGAGAGTTACTATCTTATGCATATTCGGTTTCCCTTATTACTCGAGGTTATAGTAATGTAATTAATTTATGAGTTATGCATGCGTGCGGAGCTTCCACTATATTCTCATGGAGATTAAGCTTGATCAGGGACTAGTAATCATCTTAGACTCGAGACGAAAAGATCCCGAGACCTATGCAGACATGACTAAAATTCTCAACAAGTAAGTTCAATCCATCATTATCGCACCATATCAGCAACTTTTTGTTTATTTCCTGATATCTCAAGTAATAATTATTATCTTTTTCTTACAGGGTTTGGAAAAAGTTCACCGCGGAAGCTCCGGGACTGCCAAAGGAGCTGCGATATACATACCCGAAAGTAAGTACTACTAGCTAGCTACTTCCACGCATCTCCCGTTGATTCTAGCTACTTTCATCGATGCCATTTATAATGCTTCATTATCAGTTTGATTGACCTCTATTTTCGTAAAGTGCTTGTGGCAGGAACAAGGGAATGATTACTGTGGATACTACGTGTGCGAGTTCATCTACAATGCGACTTGCAAAAATAAGTGGGGCTACTCTCAAAGACAATTTGATGTGCAGAAGCAATAATATTCACAATTTCATTTTATTACACCATCATTTCTGTTGAGTTTCATTCATATATATGTATTAACCCCCTTCTTCAAATTAGACGTGGCAGATGCGAAATGAACTCCTACCAGAAGATCGCGTGAAAGCAATTCAAGAGGAATTGGCGGGATTCTTTTTTGACCACGTCATCAATAAGCCGGAGAATACCATGTTGAAGCTGAGTTCTTATATAACTAGGGGAGATTATATTGTAAGAGATCTTAATATTGTATATATGTAGCCAGTAGCGTCAGATAGATATACGAAAACTTGTTGTTAGCGCAATCTCTTGGAGAAGGAGAGGTCGATACCACTTCTCTCGATATGCATGACGAACTTCTGTACTTAATGGTCTCCTTCATTTGCTTACTAGCTAGCATGTCGAGGGCCTCTCTATACGTATAGTACGTAGCATCGACCAAGCACGGAGATGAGAGGACACTTCTCTCTATTAATTAATTAGCTACCTAACACAATATATGAAACACCTTAATTAACCATACAAAACCCCCAAATCCCCCCCTTCAGAAAAAACAAAACCCTTAGCCCTTGAAAAGCTGATGCGTGGATGCCTTTTGGTCCCGATTGGTGCCACCAACAGGGACCAAAGGCCCTCCTGCCTGGGCTCGCCACAGTGGCCACATGGAGGCCCATCTGTCCCGGTTCGTATAAGAACCAAGACTAAAGGCCAAGGGCTGTAGTAATGACCCTTTAGTCCCGGTTCCTAAACCGGGACAGATGGGCCTGACGAACCGGGACAAATGGCCCTTTTTCTACTAGTGCCTCCACTTATCCTTTCACCCACACACTTCATCTTGCTCTAGAAAAAATCACTAGCCAACTCAAACCCGAGTTCTTGCTCATCTTGCTGCCATTTTCGATCTCCTTGCTCAAAGCTCCTCTCACAAAACTGCTTTGGGGGATTGTTCTTTGGTATATGACCCTCCAATGGTCCAATTAGTTTTTTTTCTAGTGCTTTATTTATTACAAATTTTTGCTGCTTAGGTGACCCTGTTCTTGAGCTTGCATGTCAAATTTATGTGGTCAAAAGTAGTTTTAATGCATGATATAGCCTCTAGGCACTTGTAGGAGTAGTTGCTATCAATCTTGTTGAGTTTGGTTCACTTTTATTTTAAGTTACTAAAATTTTCAGAAAAATATGAAGAGATTTTTGAGGGGCTCATCGAGCCGAAGCTCGAAGGATAAGCAATGTGAAGAGAACAAGAAGCCCAAGTATAATATCCCTTGTACTGTGGAGGTTCGGCCATGTGAATGGCCTTGTGATGAGTTCTTGAAAGAGGCCGAGATTCATGAAGATTTTTATCATTTGGCTGAGAATGCAGGCCTCACCGCCTTCCTCCATGACCAGCATGAACAGTACCTCTTACACACCAATATCTTTGTGCAGAATTTTCATTTCCATGCTAGGAGATCAACGCCTTCAGTGGAATTTTATTTATATGATGAGCATAAGGAGATGTCACTTTATGATTTTTGCCGGGTCTGTTTGATACCCTTTGAGGGTAGCATAGAGGAACCACATCGTAATTATGTGGAGGGATTTATTGATATGATTGCTGTAGGGGAAATGAGGAAAGTTTCCGATGCGAGAATCACTAGCATACATTTTCCTGTTCTACGTTACTTCACAATATTTGCTAGTAGATGCTTAATTGGTCGCGGGAACTGTGGGAACCTTAGTGCTCCTGATATAGCTATTTTGCGCCACGCCTTGTTTCATGATACTACTTTCAGCTTAGGTGCTATTGTTGCTAGATGGTTAAATCTGAACCGTACAAAGGGCCCCATCCTCGGAGGCATCTTTGCCTCGCGCCTTGCCGCAAACTTTAACATACCTATCAGGCATTATGAGAAAGAGGAAAAGTTGTTGCCTCCTATTGCTCTAGGTTATAAGAGTATGGTAGCACATGAGTTTATTGTTAAGGATAAAAATAAGACACTCAAATATAAATTGATATTTAACAAAAATTATTGTGAGTTTATTACCTTGCTTGCGCCTCTTTGTTTAACATATTTTTAGGCATATACCTTGTTCCGCCGGAGGACATTCATGCCTACCGGAGCCATATGTCAGCTGCAGAGCCGGAGCCACCATTTGACCCTCACCGTCAGTCCGTTTACTAGTGGAATCCGGAGGAGATCGCCAGCCAGTGGCTATCTGAGGACCCTTCTCAGTATGACCCCAACTACAGTTTTGATCCATGGGCATAGACCAACTTAGGCCAAAACCCTAAGCTTGGGGGAGTACGTATTTCTCACCGACATTACATTCATGTTCACACACTCATGCCAATTGTCGGTGCTCATACTTTTTCATTGTATCATCCATGCTAGTTTATTTTCTTTTTCTCGCTTTCTTCTTGTGTGTTTGAAAAACCTTAATAAAAACAAAAAAAATTACTTGTAGCTTTTAGCTAGTTTACTTTTCATACCAGTAGTGGTAATAATTAAAAGAAAACCCAAAAAGATTTCTCGTTCTTCTTTTGCTTTTTGGGAGCTTTCCCATGTAAATAGTTTTGTTTTATTTTATTTTCCTTTGGGGGTCTATAGGAGAAGACCATGATGAAAATGTTGAGTGGCTCTCATATGCATTACTGTTGATCTAACAAAGAGCCCATATTACCTTGGCTTCTCCCTTGAATTGAATGCTTCCAGATTCCAGCTTAGTCCAATGCACGTGCACTATTATTATTATCCACACCGTTCGGTCGTGCAAGTGGAAGGCAATAATGACGATATATGATGAACTGATTGAGATGAGAAAAGCTAGTATGAACTCGACCTCTCTTGTTCTTGTAAATATGATTAGTTCATCGTTCCTGATTTAGCCTATTATGAAATAAACATGTTTGCAATGGCAATTAGAGATTATAGTTGCTTATGCCATGCTTAATTAGCTAGGAGTTTATAATGGTTTACCTTGCGTGCCAACATGCTATTAAAATGGTTGTGATGTGGTATGATAGGGTGGTATCCTCCTTTGAACGATTCGAGTGGCTTGACTTGGCACATGTTCACGCATGTAGATGAAACAAAATCAACATTCTACGATATTTATGTTCATGGTGCATTATATCCTACTCATGCTTGCATTCGGTGTTGATTAACTTTAATACATGTTCATGACTGTTGTCTCTCTCTAGCTGGTCGCTTCCCAGTCTTTTTCCAGCCTTCACTTGTACTAAGCGGGAATACTGCTTGTGCATCCAATTCCATAAACCCCAAAAGTTGTTCCATATGAGTCCACCATACCTTCCTATATGCGGTATCAACCTGCCGTTCCAAGTAAATTTGTATGTGCCAAACTTTAAACCTTCAAATAAAAATTATGTGTTGTATGCTCGAATAGCTCATGTATCAACTAGGGTTGTCTGTATCCTCCATGCTAGGCGGGTTATTCTCAAGAGGAGTGGACTCCGCTCCTCATTCACGAGAAAATGGATGGTCACCGGGATGCCCAGTCCCTTGCTCAAATCAAATCAAAATAATTGCAAACAAAACTCCCCCAGGATTGTTGTTAGTTGGAGGCACCCGTTCTTTCGGGCAAGCCATGGATTGATGCTTGTTGGTGGTGGGGGAGTATAAACTTTACCATTGTGCTTGGGAACCGCCTATAATGTGTGTAGCATGGAAGATATCGAGATCTCTCGGTTGTTATGTTGACAATGAAAGTATACCGCTCAAAATATTATTCATCTCTATTTCAAAATCGAGCTCTAGCACCTCTACAAATCCCGGATTCCCTCTGCGAAGGGCATATCCATTTACTTTTATGTTGAGTCATCATCCTCTTATTAAAAAGCACCAGTTGGAGAACACCGCTGTCATTTGCATCCATTACTGTTAGTTTACATTGAGTATGACTTGACTGGATCTCTTTTACCATGAATTACAATGTCTAGTCAGTCCTTGATCCTTAAAGGTGCTCTGCATTTATGTTTTGCGGTCTCATAAAGGGCTAGTGAGATACCATCTTGTTATATCATATTATGATTGTTTTGAGAAAGTGTTATCATTCGAGATTTATTATTATTGCTCGCTAGTTTATTATGCCATTGATATGAGTAAACATGAGACCTAAATGTTATTGTGAATATGGTTAGAACATAATATTTGCTGAAAACTTGAATGCTGGCTTTACATATTTGCATCAACAAGAGCAAACAGAGTTTGTAAAAGTTTTTCTTTATCACTTTCAGTTTATCAACTGAATTGCTTGAGGACAAGCAAAGGTTTAAGCTTGGGGGAGTTGATACGTCTCTGTCGTATTTACTTTTCCAAACACTTTTGCCCTTGTTTTGGACTCTAACTTGGATGATTTGAATGGACCTCACCCGGACTGACGTTGTTTCAGCAGAACTGCCATGGTGTTATTTTTGTGCAGAAACAAAAGTTTTGGGAATGACCTGAAAATCAACGGAGATTATTTTTGGAATATATAAAAAATACTAGAAGAAGAATCCACGTCAGGGGGCCCACACCCAGTCCACGAGGGTGGGGGGCGCGCCCCCTGCCTCGTGGGCCCCCTGAAGCTCCACCGACCTCAACTCCAACTCCATATATTTGTGTTCAAGGAGAAAAAACTCAAAGAGAAGGATTCATCGCGTTTTACGATACGGAGCCGGTGCCAAGCCCTAAACTCTCTCGGGAGGGCTGATCTGGGGTCCGTTTGGGGCTCCGGAGAGGGGAATCCATCGCCATCGTCATCATCAACCTTCCTCCATCACCAATTTCATGATGCTCACCGCCGTGCGTGAGTAATTCCATCGTAGGCTTGCTGGACGGTGATGGGTTGGATGAGATTTATCATGTAATCAAGTTAGTTTTGTTAGGGTTTGATCCCTAGTATCCATTATGTTCTGAGATTGATGTTGCTATGACTTTCCTATGCTTAATGCTTGTCACTAGGGCCCGAGTGCCATGATTTTAGATCTGAACCTATTATGTTCTCATGAATATATGTGAGTTCTTGATCCTATCTTGCAAGTCTATAGTCACCAATTATGTGTTATGATCTGTTAACCCCGAAGTGACAATAACCAGGACCATTATCGGTGATGACCGCAGTTTGAGGAGTTCATGTATTCACTATGTGTTAATACTTTGGTCCGGTACTCTATTAAAAGGAGGCCTTAATATCCCTTAGTTTCCAATAGGACCCCGCTGCCATGGGAGGGTAGGACAAAATATGTCATGCAAGTTCTTTCCCATAAGCACGTATGACTATATTCGGAATACATGCCTACATTACATTGATGAACTGGAGCTAGTTCTGTGTCACCCTATGTTATAACGGTTGCATGATCGATCGCATCCGACATAATTCTCCATCACCGATCCAATGCCTACGAGCTTTTCCTATATTGTTCTTCGCTTATTTACTTTTCCGTTGCTATTGTTACAATCACTAATAAACCAAAAATATTACTTTTGCTACCATTACCACAACTATCATATTACTTTGCTACTAAACACTTTGCTGCAGATATTAAGTTTCCAGGTGTGGTTGAATTGACAACTCAGCTGCTAATACTTGAGAATATTCTTTGGTTCCTGTTGAATCAATAAATTTGGGTTGAATACTCTACCCTTGAAAACTGTTGCGATCCCCTATACTTGTGGGTTATCACAGTATCAAAAAGAACTATTGAAGTAAATGACTTAACCAAAAACTTACCGATAACTACATCTGGCTGCTCCTCAACCTCCTCCACATTCACGTGGTTCACTTGTCCCTTGTTGAAAGGGTTGGGCTTCTTCCCAGAGCTTCCATTGCCATTTCCATTCTTGAGTTTAGGACACTCATTGGCATAGTGCATAGTCTTCCCGCACTTGAAACAAGTAAGGTGACTTTGGTCCTTCTTGGCGGGCGTGCTTGGGTTAGAGCGGTTCTGACTGCTTGCTCCACTCCCATTTCCATTCATAGAGCCATTGTGGTTATTCGAACTTCCTCCATTGTGGTTATGGCCTCCATGGTTATGGGTATATCCTCCCGAGTTCGGGGCAAAACATGGCTTCTGCTGAGCTCCTGAATTGTACTTCCATTGTCCATTCTTCCTTTTGCGTCTCTCAATTTGTTGTTGCTTTCCTTCAATCATAAGAGCCTTATATACCAACTCCTGGTAGTTGTTAAATGTTGCCACCATTAACTGCATGCTCATCTGATCATTCAGCCCTTCCATAAATTTCTCTTGCTTCGCGACATCTGTGGTCACATCATCTGGGGCATAACGAGCTAACTTGCTAAACTCATCCACGTAGTGCCCCACAGTACGATTGCCCTGGCGTAAGTTGCGAAACTCACGCTTCTTCATGCTCATAGATCTAGTTGAGACATGAGTAGTGCAGAACGCTTGCTGAAACTGCTCCCAAGTAACATTGGCTATGGGGAAGGTGGCTGTGTAATTCTCCCACCATGAGGCTGCAGATCCATCCAATTGGTGTGCGGCAAAACGAACCTTCTCAGCATCTATGCAACCTGTAGTGGTTAACTCCCTTCCAATCCTGCATAGCCATCCGCAACTATGGGCTCGGTGCTACTGGAAAACACCGGCCGTTGTAACCTCAGAAAATGGGCAAAGTTGTCAACTGGAGGTGGTGGCGGTGGGTTGTTGTTATTATTGTTGTTGTTGTTGCCTTGATTCTGAACTAGCAACTACATCAGTGTATTCTGCTGTTGGATCAACTGAGTGAGCTCCGGTGGGAAAGCAAATCCGGGGTCATGTCTAGGAGGCATCTGATGGGTTTAGAGGGGAGAGATTAGGATAGAATGAGATCTAGTGAGAAAACACTATCCATATGCACATGAGACAAACACAAACACATCACACCAAAACAATTTTCAAACAAGGCATACAATCGATCTAACTATCATTACAGTGCTTGGACTACTAATATATACATGGGGGAAATACTGCTAATAGTATGGCGGTCTACTAAAAAATTTGATCCGTAGATGACTCCATGATATCTGCTCTAGCTTCGTCTTCATAATCATCATCACTGGGGTCGGAGTCGGTGTCATCGATGATGATGTAGTCCTTGGGGTGGTCGTCATCTCCTCCTGGCGCAGGGTCTCCCATGAATACTCCTAGCTTCCTTGACAGGTCGTCGTTCTTCTCCACTAGTATTGTGATTTCCTCCTCATATCCGTCACATGTAGACTTGAGTTCCTCTTCGAGCTCCATGTTCCTAGTCATCAACTTCTTCAGATCTATCATTCTTGCGCACATTTGGTTCTCCTAGCGACGAATGTGTTGGTTTAACTCCTGGATGTAAGCTGCAATGGACTTGCCCTTCCCTGTGCTGATCATCTCCCATTTCTCATCTTGGCGCCCACATATCTGGTAGATGGTGTCCTTAAGATCCTTGTGATAAACTTCGCCGATGCGTCCTATGGTGATGTGGGCTGCCATGCTCTTTCCTAGACTCCAGGTTGGTGCATCAAAGGAAAACTCTATGGGCTCAGTTACTGGCATGAATGTCCTTCCTGGAACTTGAACTCGAATCATCCAACGCTCCTCTTCTGGTAAAGTGGTGGTGCAGGTCCTGGTGAACCTTGGTATTCCAATGTTTAGGTATCTAGTGACTTCCTTCAAGTGTCGCCCAAAGGGTGTATTTTCATCCGGTTGTGCAAACTTATTCCTTGTGTCCGCCATCCTATAGACTAGAAAATGCAAAGAAGTCAGAAATGAGTAGAGAAGAGTGACCTATTGCTCATCTTAGTGGTTGTGTCCTACATTCAACGTGTGCTCTGATACCATCTCGTAGTGATCCGACCTCAAATGGTAAAATCTCTGTGCATAAGTGTCATCCTTGGATCGGTAATACTGACACACACAGTACTTGAAGGATTTATAACAGAGTGGCAATCGCACACTTATTACATCCAATGTCTCAAAGAGAACTTATTACAATAAATATGGCTGAAGGCCATCTAGATAAGATAACAGCGGAAGGCTTGGAAGATAAAGTGAGTCCATCAACTCCAACGGCATAGCTGAGTGCACGACAACGACCTAGTGCACCTTACTCTTCGTCTGAAAAGTCTGCAACATGATATGTTACAGCCTGAAACGGGTCAGCACATGGAATATGCTGGCAAGATAACACAGTAGAGCAATGAAACAAGTAAAGTCTATCACTACATGCATATATGGCTGCTGGAGGCTCTATGGTTATAATTTTTTTGCGAAAAGCCAATTTTTCCCTACAACAAAGGAATATATTTTATTTAACTATCATGGTAGTTGAAAAACATTCAGAATGGTAAATCCCCATCTCAATCCCAATTAAAAGTAATTAATATCCCAACAAATTAATTTAGAGTGATGAGATCAACATGATAATCCAAGAACCAGATACTCAAGATGTTCATAACCAGGGACACGACTAACCATGATTAGTTTTGTACACTCTGCAGAGGTTTGCGCACTTTTCCCCACAAGACTCGATCTCCTCCGTTGTATTTCTCGCACTGTATGGTGTCTGAGAAATGGATGACTGAGACACAGTCTTTCCGAAGAGGTCCCCTTGACCGATAGATAGGCCGGTACACCTACAATCCCCTACATCTGCTAGACCATCATGGAAAGGATCCCCACAACTTACCCAACTATGCTAGAGCCCATAATGGCTTGTGGCTGCACACGGAAGTTTCTACATGAATAATCTTATGATCCCTTTGAGCCTGGGTGGCGACCCAAAAAGGACATCACTGGTATATCCCCAGGTGCCCATAACCAATCCACCTAGATGTGTATTTAAGTAGCCACCTTAAGTAAACCATTAATTAATAATCTCACATCTGTCATGGATACACTCAAACCCAATCCACGTCTACGAGCATAGCTTGGCAATAAATAGCACAACATAGAAGTAACTCCCAGGGGTTTGATAATAAAAAGGGTAATAGGTTCTACCTCATCATCTACTTCCCAAAACCCACATGTTAAGAGATCCTACTCATGCAATGTTTGAGGGTTGAGCTAATGCATACAAACTGGGTAATAAAAGGGTATGATCAATTTGTTACTTGCCTTGCTGATGATCCGCAAAACCTAGTGACTCATAGTAGCACGCTGCACACTCCGGGAATTCTAGCGCAAACAAACAATAGCATACATAAGCACTCAAGCAAAGATTCAAGGGGAAAACTTCAAATAAGAAGACCGAAACTGAAAGTTCAACTGAAGAGGTTCGATTTGCAAAAAGAATCGATCAAAACGGAGATACGGAACTGAAACTACGGTCAAAAGAACCTCGTAGATAAATCTTCTTGAAACCAAATTTTAAATTTGTCAAAACCTTGTTCAAGTTGATTAAGCGGAAAGAGGGTTTCAAAACAAAGATTTTGGCATTGGTTTCACTGGATTTGGACAAAGGGTTAAGAATCAGTGAGGGTTTTAAGATCAGGGGCTAATCTGCGATAAAAATAATCGCGGATAGGTCTGTGGCCGAAAATAAAATAAAAAGAAAAGACTAACGAACGAAGTGTTCGCTGTCTGAACCTAACTAGAAAACAACATTCTTTAAAACAAACGAACGGACAAACTTCCGCTAAATAAATAAACCGACGAAAACCGACCTAAGAAAATAACCGCAAAACTAAAAAACCGGGGTTAACCGAAGAAAAACCGACCGGTCAACGGCGGCGGTGTCCGGCGAGATCCGGCGGGCGGGCCGCGGTGCTCGGCGAGGTGGCACGGGGCGGCGGCGGCGGCTGCAGGCAACGGCGGCAGCGGCTGCTGCGCTGCTGCTACTGCGGGGCGGGGCGAGGTGGTGGCAAGGGGCAGTGGCGGCGGCGCTATATAAGAGGGGGAGGGGCGGGGCCGTCTTGGGGAAGGAGCAGGCCGCGGCGGCGGGGGCAACCCGGACTCTGACCGGAGTCTAGCTCAGGCACGCGCGCGAGCGGGAAGGCGGCGACGCTGCCCTAGGCCTGCTGGGCCTTCGGCCCAGTTCGGTCCGGAACTTCTTCTTTAAAAAATGATTCCGCCGAGAAAAATCCTAAATAAAATAAAATAAAAATCTAAAAATGCCAAAACAAATTTTCACCGTCTAAATAAAATATTTAGAACTTAGTGAACATTTTCTTGGCCTAAAAATGCAATTTTGAAAAATGCATATTTTTTCTAATTCAAATAAAATAGCAATAAAATCCAAATAAAATAATTTATTTGATTTTATAATTTTCCTCCAATATTTCATTTATTTTGGAGAAGTCATATTATCTCCTCTCATATATTTTTAATATTGGAAATATTATTTGGAAAGAAAAATAATTAAAACCAAAGTGATCCACTTTTCAATATTTGAGAAAATTCAAATATGAAACAATAAAATCCTAAACTCTCTCCGTGGGTCCTTGAGTTACTTAGGATTTTGGGATCACAAAGCCAAAATGCAAATAAAATATGATATGCATATGATGACCTATGTATAACATTACAAATTGGAAAATCTGGGATGTTACAATAGCTTGCCACGAGGCTATTCTTGTCGAACACCCCAATAACCGTAAGATATCTATCTGACGGTGCCAGTTATTGCATGTACACAGCAGTATAAAAAGAAGTACCATGGCATATGCTACACCACGGCCGAGAACACGTGCCCACGTTACGACATCCGGGAATAGTGCAACACTTCGAAACTAGAACCGTCAATAAATTTTGAGCTTGAGTCTCGTCACATTTCAAATTACTGCTGCCACGCTATATTTAATTGCAAACCTGTTCACACCGATCACACCCTAAATGGTTTCCCACTTAGGAGCGTATTAGTAGTACTCGGTTATAAATACTACTATGCCAAGATGATGACACATTCCTCCTCAACTCCTCATCCACAAAAAATAATCAAGTCATTCAGCATCGTTCCCTTGCATCTGCCATGGCTAGCGTGAGTTCTGGGGCAAGAGGTTTCCACCAAGGAGAGGCGAGCATGGAAGAGGAAGCACGAGAGATGTCCCGCCTCGCCGCGAAAGCAGCCGACATGTCTAGCCGTGCAGCAGTAGCAACACAGAGGTCCCGTCGCGCCGCTGAAGCACCACGGAGGTCCCGCCGCGCTCTCAATGTAGCAGATTGGTCTGACCATGCCGCGGAAGCAGCAGAGATGTCCCACCGTACCGCCGAAGCAGCACGGAGGTCCCGCCGCGCTACGGCGGCCTTGGAAAATTTTTCGCGGGCAGGCGAGGACTCTTTCAGGTGCATGCATGCGATCGTTCGTAGCCAGAGGGATCAGATCTCCGGCTGGGCGAGGTTGTAGGATGAGGCTACCGGTGTCATCCGGCAACTAGGGGAGGGCAATGCGAAGCTCCGGGCCGAGCGCGACCTGCTGAGGGCGAAGATCGCCGGAAGGGTGAAGCAGGCCGAGGAGACTGCTGCCTTGTTGCAGAGGACAGGCGTCATCATCAAGAAACTTATGGACGAGAATGCCATGCTCCGCATCGAGCGCAACAAGTTGGTGGAGGAATCCGGGGATGCTGCCAAGCAGCATATCAAGGACATGAAACTGATGAAAGAGATCATCGCCGCTCGCCGCGAGAACTAGTCTCCGCGACCTGCAGCGCATAAAGAAAGTAGAGATCAGCGAGCCAGATCGGTGTATGCGTATTCCTTCTTCTTTTGCCCTTGTGTATTTCGGGCATAGTCGCATGTGGCTTTGCATTTCTTCAGGGCATCATTCAGTTTTTCATGAGACGCGTTATTCTGCTTGCACCTGTAGGGCCATACTTCTGGCAGTGAACATATTACATGTGCTAAATTACATACCAGTGCACATATAGTTAATATGCTTTAGTTTTGTCCTAAGTATTACTATACTTCCTAGATATCACTGCCTACTATTTTACTTCTTGCATGCTATATTTATGATAATGGTGTTGTTCCGATGCCACCTGTTAGTTCCATCAGACTGCTTCATGTTCTCTATGCTTAATTACACATCAGCAAACTACATGTGGTTTCCGCTGGTTTTTGTTTGTTTTACCGTACATTTTCTGATGCTAGCTATTACATCACTGCTCTGAGCCTATGTTCATTACTTTTGTGTGTGTTCTTGATCTTCCCAAGTTGCATGACTAATTTTGTGCTTCTATTAATTATGGAGCTGCCAACCCCATCAAGCAAAATGTTTGTTCTTTTGGGGCTGGCACCTCAAACAAACATAAAAATAGAGGGAAGCAGATATATTGTCGTGTATGCACACGCCCTTCTTTCATTAGTTTAGATGAACCATTGATGATCAATTCGAACCAGTGCATGCGATTAAAATTAATTTTACCTAAATAGAGGGTGCAGAATAAACTACAACAAGTAGATTTGCAACCACAGGATGCTGACGATATCTTCAACGAACATTGCAACAGCAGCGAGGCTTCACAGCCAGTGTGTTTTAGTACATGTGAAATGTAATGCGTGTGGGCTGATTTCTTGGCTTGTGCCCTCAACCTGTAATCCTACAGAATACCAAATAGTCCAGTTGTCTGCTTTGCTGTATTGCTTGATTCAAATGCTTGTTTGTTACTTGTTACGCTATACCTGAGTTGGCCAATATGTCAGCAGTGCCTATTGTACTATTATAAAGAAATGCATGCCTAGTTCATTTGAGTCCTTAACTTTTCCTCTGAACTTCATCACAAGACTGTCTTCGTAGTTTATATGAGGCCACACTGTTAAGTGCTTTCTTAGATTATTTCAACTGCTTAGATGCCTTGGCAACTTAAATATAGCGGTGGTACACTCCCTTTTAACTAGGGATGTCAAATGGGTCCCGTTTAATCCTAATTAAAGTCCACTAGTGGTATGATAGTTCAAAAGAGTTTTTGTTTTTTGAGGAAAATGAACCAGGGAGCTAGCAAAAACTAACTAGATGGGACTGGCGGATGTCGTTTATTTGCCACTTACATCCCTAGTTTCATCTTAGCATTTTAATTTCTTTTCGGCTGATGCTGCTTCGAACCATTTAAATATAGCTTGCCATGCTCGGCAATAATTCGTATGTCGTTTACCATGTAAGCTTACTGCCTGGATCATGCGATAACTATCTCTTACTTATGTCCAGCGGAAAGCTTTCAAGATGCCGTTCACACTTGGACACAATGTACAACCCCAGAATCTATTTGTGGAAGCAGTGCGCCATCCATGTTACCAGATGGTAGCAGTTCAGAGGCAACACTGCCGAAGAGCAGTCTGAGCACAAATATTATAGTTCTTGAGGCTCTACTAGAGACAGAAAGAGATGGTGTGGCTGCCACGAATGACGTAATCTCGATCTTGAAGCTGGAAATTATGCAATTAGCTGCACGCATTATGCAAGCAACCCAAGAATTGGAGGAAGTAAGAATGTTGCATTTGAAGACGGAGGAGGTCTTGCTGCTTCTGCTATCTAAAGCCCAGGGTAATCCCAGTTCTTCTTTAGATAGCAATTGAAATTGTCATTAGATTATTGTACTTGCATGTTGTGTCATGTCTCTGAATGGATTATGTTGTAAGACCCCCTATGGTGTCCATGTGTTGTAATGATCCGAATTTTTTAGGCGAGGTAATCCTTAGTACTTGTATGATTGACATAAGGTGAACTGTTTTTCGTGTGAGCATATTGTATTGGATGAAATAACTGTTTGAATCAAAGTGTATCCAACCTACTGAATTCGAAGATCACGGCATTTCTAAATCATAATCATATATAAAGGTGGAATAAATCTTTGTTATGGTTTTGAAGAAATAAATAACAAAACATAGAATTATATGTGGATATTTGTAATCGAATAAAAATTGGATTTGGATTTAGTTGCCAGGGCCCAGGGCAAACGTAAATGCTAATTCTCCCAAGTTTTAAACGAAGCGGCTAAACACCCACTATCATTTGCGGGCTGCCTAAAGCAACTGATTGTGAGATGGAAATTACTGTCTACCCCTGACACTTGACATCCTTATCGACTAGATTTACACTGATGTCGATAGGGGTAGACTAGTAACTTCAATCAGAAGTGACACGACAGCCTCTGAGCCCATTCAGACACGGTGGGCGCCAAACATGGGCGGCAAAACACATTTTATTCAAGCTCGTCCGAAAGACATGTGTCTCTCCCTCCATTTCCCCATTCATCCACGGTGGGCGGCAAAACAAACTCTCCTCGTCCGAAATAAATGTAGGCTAATATTTTAAATAGGGGCAGATGTGTAACTTCCCTCAGACGTGACACAACCGCCCTACCTATCAGCCCCGTTCATACATCGTGGGCACCAACCGTGGGCGGCAAAACACCCTCTCCTCGCCCGAAATCGTTACCGGCAAATATTTGGGAGATGCGACATTACCGTCCTATCCCCAACCGAGGTGATGTCCGAAATTTTAAACGGGGGATAAGTTCGTAACTTTCCCACATTTCAGACAAGTGCGTCCCAAAGTTTGAGATCCCCCTCCCCCTCCATTTCCCCATTCATACACCGTCGGCGCCATGACAACCTCCCCACTGCGGCCGGCCTCCTCCGTCCGCCACCCCATCCTCCACCTTGTCGGAGCCACTACCCCTACCCCGTCGTCCACTGCAAGAGATGGACATCTCTCATCCACGACGCTGGACCAGGATCCTTTCATCGCGTCATCTTGCTTCATCGGCGCCGTCGTCGACCTTGCCGTTGCCGCTCCTATGACCGCCTCGTCCATGGCAACATGATTTATCCCCCGACCTGGCCGTTTGCCATCTAAAGTCTTCTTACCCGCCGCCGACAGCCATCGCACCCGCAGCACCCTCAACGTATCAGCAGGGGCCTACATAGAGACGCAAGAGAGGTGGTACTCTTCCATATGTGCTTAAGTTATTGATCTCACCTGGAAAATAGATATTAAATTTTTAATGTACTTTTCTTGTCCGTACCAAATCGTAGTGGCTAGTTGAATGCAAACATTGGTTGCGATGTAGCTTTGTCCGGTTTGCACCTTCAAATCCGCCATGTCACGGTCACAATACTCGTAAAGCTTATGGTTTTCCCCCTTTATATTCACTACCATCATCGTAGGTGCTTCACTGCTTCGTGTCGTGCTAGCACTACTCCTCAAGACCTCAACCCATCAAGCGAAACAACATGCCACTCATAATTCCAAAGCTTACGTGTTGAAATATGAATCTGATATGGTGCTCATATTACTAAAACAGAGAACGTTTAATTGGTCACCTAATGTTCCTATATTCGTTTCGAAAAGCATGTGCGCCACCCACTGGTCCAGCTAGTTCCACTTTCCTGATTTTACTCTTGATGCTTAGGGTTTTCCCCTTTTATCTACTCTACTATGATCTGTGTAGGTGTTTTCTGTCGTACTAGCATTAATCCACCCTTCAAGATAAACAACACAAGACTCAAAATTCCAAAGCTTAGTTGTTCAAATATGATTGTGATATGATACTGATATTAGTTAATAGAAACATTTAATTGGTTAGCTAAAGGCCCCACTTGAGATTCCAAATGCATGTCGCGACATATAGAGAGACTACATAGTTGCATTTCTTTGTCACTTGTTGACTGTACTTTCTTGTCCATACCAAATATTAGTTGTTATTTAAAAGCAAACATCAGTTGCTAGCTACCCTTTGCGCGGTTTGCAGCTTCAGATCTGCCATCCCACTACCACGGCCAACACTATACTCATCATGCTTACGGTTTCCCCATTTTATGATGACCACGATCATCCTACGTGGTTCGTGTCCTAATAGCACTGCTCCACCCATCGAGCTAAACAAGCTTAGTTGTACAAATTCAAATATGATATTATGCTGATATTAGTAAAACTAAGAGATGTTTAATTGGTCAACTAAATGTTCCTACTTTAGTTTCGAAATGCATGTGAGCCACATATGGAGAGACCAGAAGGAATATTATTTCTCTATGCACTTTGGTTCATCATGGGTGGCCAACCGACATTGTATAGAAAGACTTGTAATATCTTCAATATGCTTGCTCTTCTGCTCTTATTTAAGATGACCCTCTTCTCTTGCGGTCGACTGGTCAGGTCGAGTTATCCTCCCTTAGTATGTTTTGAATCTGTCAGGTCAGGTTGACTTGTTCTTCTTTACTATATGTTGAAGCTGTCATCTGCGAAGTATCATCACTTCTGGAGCTCTCATATTTTGAGTAGTAGGCCATATTATATTAATGCACACACCAAATTACAGCATGCATGGCACCTCTTAGAAGAATTGCAGAGATATCACAAAGGGGTTTACAGGGAGGAAGTATTGGATTAGAATCACTTCTGCATTACAAAGATAATCTCACTTGTTTTTATGTTTTCATGCATGTTAGGTATTGAACATTATCAAAATGAATATGAGAATGGGCGCACGAGAGGAATATTGTGGAACAATCCACTGGCTAACAAACTTGCCATGGTGGAGGATGGCCTATCTTATTCACCCATCAAGGTGCATGCTCTAACTTGGCAAGGTTGTATTGGTCGCACATATTTTGCATCTGACCTCTTGCATTAGTTCTACTTTGTTACACCATCTGCTTAGTTTAAGCATCATATATGAGTATATCCCATACCTATACATTTTATGTACCTATTCCATGTGTCGTCATACTATGTTTTTACAGTCAAATTTTGTTCTTTCACAATAGATGTCCAAAAGGAAGAGGGTGAGTGCAGATCCTCAGTGAGTACAAACTCATTATTTGGAAAAGGTAGTGATACCTATTAAATCAGATAGATCAGCAGCCACAGAAAACACAGGCCCAACTGTACCAGACTTTACCCCTACTCAAGTGGCCAAACCCCTATTAGAACTGCTAAGAGCCCAGCGTCAGGTACTGTCTATGATATCAATTCAAAATTTGAACTCCCAAATTTCTACATGTGCCTTACCTTATCTCTTGTATGAAAAATAATTTCAGATGAATCTCCTTGCTCAAAGGATCATAGGATCTCACGACAATACTGGACTCTGCATTGCTCTTATCAGTACCTCTTGCCCTTTGTCAGCATACTTACACTCATTGCTGTTTGATTATGTAGCATCACTGTAAATGTTCGCTTCTTTATCCTCCCTTTGCTTGAAATTATAAGATCTATATTTACTCTTATATAAATGTAGAATTAACACAATGGTTATGAAGTTTTGGATTGCTCATGTAAGTACCTGTTGTCATGCACTCCCTCTGTATCGAATTAATTGTTGATCAATTGGATGTATTTAGAACTTAATAGTGCTAGATACATCCATTTGAGCGACAAGTAATAACGGACGATGGTGGTATTACTATACATGCATCGCGAGATAGTTGATTGTCTAGCATTACTCTGCATCTTATCTGCCCTGCCCTCCACTTTCTCCAAATTATCATATCTACATTTACTCTTACCAAAATGTTGAATAAAGCCAATGCCACTTCACACGTTGATGTCTCCATTCCTCTTGTCAGTACCTTTTGCCTTGTAACGATGTACTTAATTAATTGCTATTTGATTATGTATCATCAGTCTGCACCTGAGCTTCATTGTCCTCTATTTCTTCCAATATTATTTGATCTATATTTACTCTTTGCAAAATGTAGAATAATGGCAATGCTTATAAAGAATTTTCTTTGGGGAATTTATTGAATTATCCTTCCATCAACATGGAGAAGGGCTTTGTCCAGCCCGTGTTAACATGTAATGTAAGTTCATCCTTCTCAAGCCTTCAAACTTTGTTCTAGTACAGATTTGGATAGGCATCATTTCGTCCACTTGTATTTACATCTGATTGGATGTTTGCAACAACTACCAGTTTTAAATTGTAGTTGTTAAAACATGTTCCTTATGTAGAACAAATCCATTTATTTTCTTATATAATTGTTAAACCTGTTACGTGTCTCCTTGTTTCTCTTTCAGAGTCGTATCTCTTATGCCAGGCAGAACTTTAGGAAAGATAGTGAGCCAAACCATCTTGAGGACAGCGAGATGACCCCAAGGTCCTATCTTGATGAATACAGTGAGTTGAAGCTACTCACCAGCAGGTGTGAGACAACCGCTGTGTAGTCGCTGCCTCAATCAGTTCGACTTCTTTAGTCTCAACTTAAAGCAGAAAGGCTTGCTTCAGCTCAGCTCCGACTTGAAGTCAAAGATGTAATGAAGATGTCAGGGGACTGCCTTGTGCACTATGGTGCCATACAGCTAGGGATGAAGCATCTATCATTGACACAACTGAGGTCTCATCAGCTTGTTCGGCAGCTTGCGGGGCCCGACCTTTCCAGGTCTAGTGCCTTCTGGAGTGCTCTCAGTTTTGTATATTCTTTTGTCGGCGCATTTGAGTGCACTGGTGGCGACCTTTGATGCCCAGTGTATGTAATCCGCGGTCATGTTGCGCTTTATTATCACCGGTGGCGAACTTTGATTCCCAGTGGATGTAATATGCCGTAATTTCTTTATTGTATAGTCTAGGTTTATTCTTTGGTCAGTATGCTGTAATTTAGGCTGGAAGGTTCAGTGGATCTCAATGTTGTCGGTCTTCGTGTCGACCCGTTACTCATATGGACCAAAACGTGGGCCTATAATCATCTTGGGCCATTAGCGGGTCTAAACCTATAGTAGTTTCCCGCCTTTAACAGGCCATGGGCTACATATTTACTGTAGTGACACTGGGCCTCCTACATGCCATAGAAACAATGGGCCTTCTACAGGCCGTAGAAACAATGGGCCTTCTACGGGCCGTATCATCAATGGGCCTTATACGGGCCGTATGATCGATTGGCCAAATATGGGCCAAAAACAGATCGCATTATGGCTGTAAACGGGCTAGAGTTGGAGTCGTCCGTTCATGGGCCGACCATAACGGGCCGTCGTTAATAGGCCGTATTTGATGACGCTATGAAAACGGCCCAACGTATTAACAGGCCACAAACGAGCCTATTGTAACCACGGACTGAATTTGGCCCACAAGCAGAAAATGGCAGTAACGGGCCGGAAGTAACCGAATGTTGGAAATGAGTCCAAGAATAAATGGGCCCTGAGAAGGCCAAAAGATAACATGAGCTGCAAACGTCCTAATGGACTAATGGGCCGTTAATGGGTATAAAGTGATACACTGTTCATTACGGGCTAGTTTCACCATGGGCCATTAATGGGCCAAGAGTTAGGAAGGGCTTCATATGGGTCGAAAGACGTCATGGGCCATACATGGGCCGGAACTTAAAATGGGCTGGAATCATATTGGACGGCCCAGATGACGCTACTAGGCCTAATTCGGATAGGTCATCACGGGCCCTGGGTTAGCGGGCTGTAAATGGGCTATATGCGAACAGGCCGTTAACAGACTTTCCGTGGGCCGGCCCGCCACCTTTTGACCAAGTCAAACAGGCCGAACTTTTCACAGGAATGGGCCTCTGTTCGGCCGTGCCACGTGTCGACGTATCATAGGCGCCTTCGGTCCAATGAGTGGATGACATCTGTCCCAACGGTGAGCCGACACGTGTTTCCTCTAGCCAATGATTATTTTACACGTGGAAAATCCCCATTGGTCGGCACTGTTAGCGGGTTATCGGATCCAAAACCGGACCCGATAGCTTAACAGCGTTCCATTATGATGGATGCCACGTGTCAGTCACCCTTGACGAAAGCACTTCTGTGACGCGTGATTTATCATCATGGAAGTGGACACTTCCGTGATGATAATTTTGGTAATGTCATGGAACACTTCTACGACAGCACAGGTATGACTATCTTGATTCTGTCATAAAATTGTCATGGGTGTACATGCATGACAAAAAAACGCGACCTACTGTGACAAACACGTATCATCACGGAAGTGTATTTTTTTGTAGTGGAGGCATGGTTCGCAAGCATGAAGTGATTCATAATCAAGTGATTCCAAAAGTCCATCAGCATGGAGTTTCTTCATGCACTTTACACCAATATGATCTTAATGGCAGTGCCACATATAATTTGCACTATCATTATTAACTTTGCATCTTTTTGGCTTCAATATTATGAACATGTGTATCACTACGATCGAGATTCAATAAACCATTTATATTGAGTGTATGACCATAGAAGGTTTTATTCATGTAAATAGAACAACAATTATTCTGTGACTTAAATGAATAACTGTATTGCAATAAACATGATCCAATCATATTTATGCTCAACGCAAACACCAAATAACATTTATTTTAGGTTCAACACTAATCCCAAAGGTAAATGGAGTCTGCCATGGTGATCTTATCAACCTTAGAATCACTTCCAACTTACATCATCACCTCGCCCTTAACTAGTCTCTGTTTATTTTGCAACTCCCATTTCGAGTTACTACTCTTAGCAACTGAACCAATATCAAATACTGAGGGGTTGCTATAAACACTAGTAAAGTACACATCAATAACATGTATATCAAATATACCTTTGTTCACTTTGCCATCCTTTTTATCCGCCAAATATCTAGGGCAGTTCCACTTCCAGTGACCATTTCCTTTGAAGTAGAAGCACTCAGTTTCAGGCTTGGGTCTAGATTTGGGCTTCTTCATGGGAGTGACAACTTGCTTGCCATTCTTCTTGAAGTTCCCTTTCTTTCCCTTGCCCTTTTACTTGAAACTAGTGGTCTTGTTAACCATCAACATTTGATGCTTTTCTTGATTTCTACTTTCGTTGATTTCAGCATCACGAAGAGCTCGGGAATCGTTTTCGTCATCCCTTGCATAATATAGTTCATCACGAAGTCCCAGTAACTTGGTGATAGTGACTAGAGAACTCTGCCAATCACTTTCCCATCTGGAAGATTAACTCCCACTTGATTCAAGTGATTGTAGTACTCAGACATTCTGGCACATGCTCACAGGTTGAGCTATTCTCCTCCATCTTGTAGGCAAAGTACTTGTCAGAGGTCTCATACCTCTCGACTCGGGCATGAGTCTGAAATACCAATTTCAGATCTTGGAACATCTTATATGCTCTGCGGCGTTCAAAACATTTTTGAATTCCCGGTTCTAAGCCTTAAAGCATGGCACACTAAACTATCAAGTAGTCATCATACCGAGCTTGCCAAAAGTTCATAACGTCTGCATCTGCTCCTGCAATAGGTTTTTCACCTAGCGGTGCATCAAGGACATAATTCTTCTGTGCAGCAATGAGGATAATCCTCAAATCATGGAGCTAATCCGCATTATTGCTACTAACATCTTTCAACATAGTTTTCTCTAGGAACATATCATAAATAAAACGGGGAAGCTACATGCGAGCAATTGATCTACAACATAGATATGCAAATACTATCTGGACTAAGTTCATGATAAATTTAAGTTCAATTAATCATATTACTTAAGAACTCCCACTTAAATAGACATCCCTCTAATCATCTAAGTGATCACGTGATCCATATCAACTAAACCATGTCCGATCATCACGTGAGATGGAGTAGCTTTCAATGGTGAACATCACTATGTTGATCATATCTACTATAAGATTACGCTTGACCTTTCGGTCTTAGTGTTCCAAGGCTATATCTGCATATGCTAGGCTCGTCAAGTTTAACCCGAGTATTCTGCATGTGCAAAACTGGCTTGCACCCGTTGTATGTGAACGTAGAGCTTATCACACTCAATCATCACGTGGTGTCTCGGCACGATGAACTGTCGCAACGGTGCATACTCAGGGAGAACACTTATACCTTCAAATTTTAGTAAGGGATCATCTCATAATGCTACCGTCGTACTAAGCAAAATAGGATGCATAATAGATAAACATCACATGCAATCAAAATATGTGACATGATATGGCCATCATCATCTTGTGCCTTTGATCTCCATCGTCATTGGCATGACACCATGATCTCCATCATCTTGATCTTTATCAATGTGTCGTCACATGGTCGTCTCGCCAACTATTGCTTTTGCAACTATTGCTATCGCATAGCGATAAAGTAAAGCAATTATATGACGCTTGCATCTTATACAATAAAAGCGACAACCATATGGCTCCTGCCAGTTGCCGATAACTGTGTTACAAAACATGATCATCTCATACAACAATTTATATAATCATGTCTTGACCATGTCACATCACAACATGCCCTGCAAAAACAAGTTAGACGTCCTCTATTTTGTTGTTGCAAGTTTTACGTGGCTACTACGGGCTTAGCAAGAACCGTTCTTACCTACACATCAAAAACCACAACGCGGTATAGTGATTGCTTTTTGATCTTCAGAAAGAACCCTGTTCATTGAATCCGATTCAACTAAAGTTGGAGAAATAGACACCCACTAGCCACCTGTGTGTGAAGCACGTCGGTAGAACCAGTCTCGCGTCAGCGTCAGTGTACGCGTAATGTCGGTTTGAGCCGCTTCATCCAACAATACCACTGAATAAGGAATCAACTAGTGATGGCAAGCAATATGTATATACCCACGCCCACAACTCCTTTGTGTTATGCTCGTGCATATAACATCTACGCATAGACCTGGCTTAGATGCCACTATTGGGGAACACAGTAATTTCAAAAATTTCCTACGCACACGCAAGATCCATCTAGGTGATGCATAGCAACGAGAGGGGAGAGTGTTGTCCATGTACCCTCGTAGACCGAAAGCGGAAGCATTATGACAACGCGGTTGATGTAGTCATACGTCTTCACGATCTGATCGATTCTAGCACCGAAGGTACGACAACTCCGCGATCTGAACACGTTCAGCTCGGTGACGTCCCACGATCTCTAGATCCAGCTGAGGTCGAGGGAGAGTTTCGTCAGCACGATGGCGTGATGACGGTGATGATGAAGTTACCGACGCAGGTCTTCGCCTAAGCACTACGACAATATGACCGAGGTGGAAAACTATGGAGGGGGCACCGCATCGGCTAAGACAAATCTTGTGTGTCTATGGGATGCCCCCTCCCCCGTATATAAAGGAGGGGAGGAGGAGGAGGGCCGGCCTCAAGGGGTGCGCCTAAGGGGGGGATTCCTACTCTTAGTGGGAGTAGGTTTCCCCCTTTCCTATTCCAAGTAGGAGAAGAAGGAAGGAGAGGGAGAGGGAGAAGGAAAGAGGGGGGCGCCGCCCCCTCCTAGTCCAATTCGGACCAGCCCATGGGGGGCATGCTGCCTCCCCTTGTGGCCCTTCTCTCCTTTCCACTAAAGCCCAAATAAGGCCTAATACTTCCCCCGGTGAATTCCTGTAACTCCTCGGTTCTCCGAAAAATACCCGAATCACTCGGAACCTTTCCGAGGTCCGAATATAGCCTTCCAATATATCGATCTTTACCTCTCGACCATTTCGAGACTCCTCGTCATGTCCGTGATCTCACCCGGGACTCCGAACAACCTTAGGTACATCAAATCACATAACTCAAAATATAAATCGCCATCGAACGTTAAGCGTGCGGACCCTACGGGTTCAAGAACTATGTAGACATGACCGAGACACATCTCCGATCAATAACCAATAGCGGAACCTGGATGCTCATATTGGCTCCTACATATTCTACGCAGATCTTTATCAGTCAAATGGAACAACAATATACGTTGTTCCCTTTGGCATCGGTATGTTACTTGCCCGAGATTCGATCGTCGGTATCATCATACCTAGTTCAATCTCGTTACCAGCAAGTCTCTTTACTCGTTTCGTAATGCATCATCCCGCAAATAACTCATTAGTCACATTGCTTGCAAGGCTTATAGTGATGTGCATTACCGAGAGGGCCTTGAGATACCTCTTCGACACTCGGAATGACAAATCTAATCTCGATCTATGCCAACTCAACAAACACCATCGGAGACACCTGTAGAGCATCTTTATAATCACCCAGTTACGTTGTGACATTTGATAGCACACTAAGTGTTCCTCCGGTATTCGGGAGTTGCATAATCTCATAGTTATAGGAACATGTATATGTCATGAAGAAAGCAATAGCAATAAACTAAATGATCATAGTGCTAAGCTAATAGATGGGTCTTGTCCATCACATCATTCTCTAATGATGTGATCCCGTTCATCAAATGACAACACATGTCTATGGCTAGGAAACTTAACCATCGTTGATTAACGAGCTAGTCAAGTAGAGACGTACTAGGGACACTCTGTTTGTCCATGTATTCACACATGTATCAAGTTTCCGGTTAATACAATTCTAGCATGAATAATAAACATTTATCATGATATAAGGAAATATAAATAACAACTTTATTATTGCCTCTAGGGCATATTTCCTTCAGATGTCCCAGGTACACATTCTTCTTACATTTATCCAAATATATACTTTCAGTCTCATCTAAATAGTGCGTGCATGCATTGTATCCCTTGTTTGTCTGTCCTGAAAGGTTACTAAGAGCAGGCCAATCATTGATGGTTACAAACATCAACACTCGTAGGTCAAATTCCTGTTGTTTGTGATTATCCCACACATGTACACCTTTTATATCCCACAACTATAGAAGTTCTTCAACTAATAGCCTTAGATACACATCAATGTCTTTGCCAGGTTGCTTAGGGCCTTGGATGAGCACTGACATCGTAATGAACTTCTGCTTCATGCACAACTAAGGAGAAAGGTTATAGATACATAGAGTCACATGCCAGGTGCTATGACTGCTGCTCTGCTCCCCAAAAGGATTCATGCCATTCATACTTATACCAAACCATAAGTTCCTTGCGTCATCTGCAAACTCCGGACACTTTCTCTCGATTTATCTCCACTGCGATCCATTAGCGAGTACTCTCAACATCCCGTCCTTCTTTCAGTCTTCTTTGTCCTATCGCAACAACTTGGCATGATCTTTGTTTTGGAATAAACGTTTCAACCGTGATATTGTAGGATCATACCACATCACCTTGGCAAGAACCCTCTTCCTGGGGTGCTCGCCCTCAACATCACCAGAGTCATCGCGGCTGATCTTATAGCGCAATGCACTGCATATCGGGCATGCATTCAAATTCTCGTACATCCATTGCAATGCCATTAATACAACACATAAAACCATTCCGCTTGTTTGCCTCAGCCACATGCAGAAAACTATGCACACCATTAATGAACTCGAGAGAGCGTCGGTCATTGTACATCCATTGCCGACTCATCATCATTACACAACATAGAAGTGACCAAATTAATACAAGTTCATACATACTTCCCATAAAACCAACATACAACTATCTAGCTAAACATTTAAATGCAACAACAAACACGATCAAAATCGCAACTAAGATAATAAATGATCCAACAACATAATGATACCAAGCCTCTTTATTAATGGCATATTTTCTAATCTTTCTAATCTTCAAGCACATTGCATCCTTCTTAATCTTGTGATCATCGACGACATCGGCAACATACAACTCCACTTTCGTCTTATCTTCTTCAATTCTTTTCAATATTTATTTCAAATAATCATTTTTTTCAACTAAATTTAATTTCTCGACAAGAGGGTCGGTTGCAATTTCCCGTTCACATACCTCCTAGATAAAAATATCTATGTCAACTTGATAGGCATTATTGTCATAAACATGAAATGAAAAAAATAGTTATAAAAGATAATATATCACATCCGATCATAAATCGGAAGAGGGTCGACGGGGACGGATACCAAAACCATGGCACTATATATAACAAACAATCGTACAAGTAAGAAAACTATACAAGTAATTATCTAAATCATACAAATAAGATTTTTTTTTACAAAAAGAATAAGAACAAGAGACTCACCAAGGTGGTGCCGGCAACAAGATGACGCAAGCGATCGATGAAAGTGAGGACGGGGACGGGAAGACACTAAGTAAACCACACCTACACGTATGCAAACTAAAAAGTTAATTTGAGCTCAAATTGCATATAAATCAAATAAACTCCCACATAATTACTCTCAAACTAAAACCCACAAATCACTATACTTATAGAGCATGAAACGAGCTAAACTAGCAATGAGAGATGAAAGGATGAAGTTGCTAACCTTTTAGAACCTGATAGATGGGGTGCCTCCAATCTTGACAAATTTTGGCAAAAAGGAAGGACGAGCTCGAGCTAGGGGAAGGAAACAGAGAGGAGAGAAAGGAGAAGCTTGGACTCTAGACAAAGCAACTTTATATAGGAATATCTTTAGTCCCGGTTGGTGATACAATCGGGACTAAAGTGGCTCGCAGGGGCCTCAGCCTGCCGCAACCCCTTTAGTCCCGGTTGGTATCACCAACCGGTACTAGAGGTCCCATTTGAACCAGGAGTAATCCTGGCCGTGCCCGCGTCCGCTCCTGGCCGTTGGAACCGGGACTAATGCTCAGATTAGTCCTGGACCCAAACCCGGCCAGGACTAATGCTCCGGATCAAAGGTAGGTTTTCTACTAGCGAAAGTACTGATCATCTTTTTTTTAATGTGCTCTAGCCAAACTAGTCTTGCAAGTGGTGATTTGTGCTTTTGGTATTCCAAAATCCATAGGTAAGCTCAAGGATTTGGTGGGTGGGTTGATCGAGAATTTTCCCAGAGATCAGAGAGAACTTGTTCGGTGTAGAGGGGTCACCATTTGCTAGACCATTTGGAAGACTAGGAATAGTGCATGCTTTGATTGGAACTTTCCCGATGGCCATGCTTATGTGGTGTATCACCTGTGCTACTATCTAAATGCTTGCAGTGTCTTGCAAAGATAAGATAGAGGCAGAACTTAGCAAGGGGTGGCTTTGATCAAGAGGGTGATTGAAGAAATTTATGCCAGAAGCCATGGTTGTAACGCTTATGTTGACCCTACGTGATCAGGTCTTTCTTCTCCCTCATTTTGGTGCCAGGTTTGTTGGGCCTTTCGCCTTTATTGTGACTAAGAAACTAGTCTGTCGTTAGCTTCCTGTGGTTCTGTTCGTTCTTTTATCTTTGTTTCTGTTGTAAAACTTTGTGGCAATTTCTTTAATGTAAATCGACGAGGAGGCTCATTGTTTCAAAAATAAAAATCTAATCAACGAAGGTGCAATTGAAAGCAAACTATTCCACTTCTTGGAACCTACGTGCAACCTCTGATTAATCACCCCTGCTTGCTCAACTAGGCACTATCAGCACCAATGTGGAAACACAAAAAATCTGACGTCAGATTTTTAGGCATGACAAATTTGACGTTTTTCATGGCAATTTATATTGGCACAATGATGGCAAATTTAGTTTGCAAGCATGGCAATTTTTCGACAAAAAGTGAACTGAGGTGGATATGCCATGCTAGCCAACTAAACTTGCCATCCTCGGAGAACATAATTTGGAATGAAAAATGTTTGATTTGCCATGATAAAAAATCCGACATCAGATTTGTAGTAGAGTTTTTTATGGATATGATCAAGATGGCCATACATGTTTGCAAGTTGATGACTCTGAATAATTAAAAAAAAAGTCATTGGACACCCGCGCGCACACACACCAATCAACGGATAAGTGATGAGTACACACGACATTCTACCTTACACTTAATTGTGGCAAGTTATGATTCCAATTGTGCAACAGTACAATAATTCGCACATATTCTCGAAAGAATAGTAATCAGCCTTTGGTATGTCCTTGTCATCGCATTGAAGAGCTCAACGGCACATTCTGGATGTGATTCAAAAAGAAGATTGGCGTGTTGTTCCTTGGCAAGAAAGTTGCACACGTATAGCAATTGTTTATCAACTTCTTTTTGGGTGGGGGTGGGGGTCACTACTTATTGAGTCCCATGCGCAAGTACTGCTAGTCCACTTAGTTCAAACAAATGATGAAACACGCATGAGCAATAATTGTCCACAAATTATAGTTTTACTGGTAGATAACTTGGCATGCATGCATGGACAGCTTGGAACTTGCAAGTGTTTTACAAGACCCATGTAGTAGTTCAAATACTCAAAATATAGAAGTGGTTCTTGGTTCTTACTTCTTACACACACAAACAACGAGTAAAAATAAAGAAAGAGGCACGCGCCACGCAGGGTACTTCTCGTGTAGAGCATGCGGGAGCAGCACACGCATTTTATTTGGTTTCTTGGCTGATGGGCAGACAAGCTAACCAGCTGCGCTAGCAGCTCGGTAGCTCAGAGAACCCACCCCAGCATGAAGTTGTTCTCCCCTCCGGGGGCGCTGCTCCGTGGAATATTATTGGCTGCCTGATCAGGAGCCGCGAACTGATGAGGGTACCTGCGGCATAGATAATCAGTTCAGTTGCATGCATGGGAGATGGAACAGGTGGATGCAAGGTGCTCGATCGTAGGTACCCAATTTGCAGAGTGGGTTCACAGTCCATAGCAGCGGAATGATTAGGGTGCTGCTGCTGCTGCTGCTGCTGCATGTGATATGCGGCGGCGCCTTCATCCACGACGGTGCCGGCAGCCCAGGTGATCTGCTGCATGGCCCTGTAGTTGTTGCTGTTGCTGCCTTCAGCGTCGAGCTGCAGACTCGGCAACAAGTAGCAAAGCCAACAGTTAAAAAGGAATACAGATGCGAATGCAGTTAGTGTTCTGTGTGTGCAGTTCAAATAGGAATAATAACATGTGTGAACTATTTATTAACCTTGTGCTTGAGTTGCCTGTTGATGTCTCCCAGCTGACGCTCCTGCATGTAGCAAGTACATCCGGTGAATTGTATGTTGGTAAAGTTCCTCTGTATGTTACAAAAATCCACTGATTCTCGGGTGCAATAAAGATATCTACAAGAGGGTGAACGAGCAAGCTGCTGGCTCATACATAGATATGCGGTCAAAGGCTCTGCCAAAATGTCTTTTTTTGCAATACGTCCCTAGATAGCTAGCTACATTGACAAAGCTACGGCAATGCAAGTCATCCTAGTAGAAGAGCGAAGCAGTAGATAACTAGCAGTAGCGCACACACACACAAACATGTACAAGTAAGGGCTCGCCCATGCTGCTATGTTGCATACCTTCCTCCGAAGTTCCTCCACCTGCTCCATCATAAGTTGTGTCTGCGAACCGATAACTTGGTAAGTATTGAATTGGTAGTTGAATGAACAAAGCAAAGAATAACCATTTATTTCCCATACTTCATTTTGACGGGAATAACAATTTTCCATCGGCCAGTAAGCTAATTAAAGCAATAAAGATGTCTTCAGTTTCTGAAGTTATGCATATATATCTACTTGTAATATTCCTTATCTTTTAAATCCATTTGGACAGATCATAGAACAATACAGCTGTGAAATTTAAATGGATTTTGACATACATATATGTGCGCATGAACATCATGTGCTTAGAATGATGTATTCCCAAGCACCACGGTACATGAAAACTTCATGCATAAACTATTGGAAATTCGGTTAGGGAAATATGCAAAAATAATGTAGCCAATCTTGCATGGTGTGCATTTGCACCAAAGGGCACCAGTTCCTTTTTATACCGTTCATGTATAATGATATCCATTATTTGTTTTGGAACATTTTTTAATTCGGCATGACTATTTCTCAGGCGACTAACATGTAGTCATTTCTAGGTCGACAATCTTGATTGGTCATTTCTAAGTCGACAATCTTGAATGTTGGTTCCTTATGTAGCAATTAATTAAGTGGTTGTAATTTATAGAAATAATGTGCAACTTATAATAGAGAAGTTCAAAAGGCAGTTGCACATTTCTAAGACCTAAAATCACACAATCTTTTTTGTCCATTGCAGACCCGTCGACTCAATGATGTGCAACCTAGCTTCTTTTTTTTTTTTGCGAGAGATGTGCAACATAGCTGACTTAGAAATAACCATTTCTTAGGTGGCTACAAATTGAAGTATTTTTCAAAAAATGTATGTAAAGCCAGATTGCATGGCATGAATTAGTACTCTAAAACGCTACTCATACAAGTGATTAGTAATCATGAAATATATGGCAAATATGCATGTTACCTCTTTCAGTTGAAAAGGTCCATATCATCCCTTGAGGTATGAACTAGACTAGGTAACTCCCTTCGCCTTATTAATGTTTGTAAACCGAGCACCGCTAGAAGTTTTGCAGGATGGTTTCGCCACCATATATCTAACATGTTGTATTTGCTCTAAGATAGACTATTTTAAGCTTTGGCTGTTCTGTTCTGTACAGCCTCAAAACTTCAGGGGCGATGTAAACGTTTTCTATTTCTAAAAGAAAACAGCAGGAAAGGAGATCTGCTACTAATTTATTACATTGTTTAGAGCCACTGAACCGTACCATCAGAAAAACCGAAAGTGGATTTGAATCGTCAGGTACAGTGTAGATTACTAGAACTGTTTTTTCCGACAAAACGTATATCTTTTACATCCCAATGAATAGATGAAAACGAGAGCAAGTCTAAGAGGGTAATGTAGTTCTCTAGAAAAATTATAACAAACATTTATCAGTTATATTATGTTTTAACTTTCATTAACATATATGGTAGTCATTCTGTACCCATATTCCATATTTCCTGTATGGTACGCCTCAATTGTGATCCCAGTGCCATTAATAGATCCAAGAATGACTTCATTAATTGGCAAGCCAGTTGGTGCATATAACACATGAATAAATATGTGAGTTGAATATATTTGAACCTTTCGCTGTCTGGCCAGTGACAGAGAACATTCTAGCTGTTTCTCCAGCTGCTGCAGTTCTTTCACGCTGAGCGGTCCTAGGTCCTCCCCAAGCAAGTGTCTGCTCAAAATAAGCGCACAAAGAGTATGTAATCCAAATATCTTAGTCACTTAATTTGAATCTACGCTCTGTGAATGAGATGTGAAGCTAGAGCCTAGAAGTGGACCTCTGAGTTCGCTGCAAAGCTTCGAATTTTGCCTTTAGCTTTGACATTTCCTGGTACCAGCTCTACAGAGCAGAAATATACAGCCAAATTAGTTAGATAACCAGAATATTTAACAGGTTTTAGCTACATGAAATAATGCATCACAAGATAATGTTTGTCTAGCCTCTTAAGTTTGTTTAACATGTACTATACACAAATAAATCTATGTGTCCTACTGGACTAACGTGGCATTGATACTACATAATATATGAGAGGCAAATAATGAATCCAAGAGCTTTTAGTGAGAAAAAATGTCTGTGCACTTATTACAAAAGTCGCCTACGTACTAATGAAATTAATCCTGGAGGTTAACAACATGCATGATTGATGAGCATAACAATCCAATGGTATTAAGGTTCAAATACGCGAGCCTTAGTTTTCAAGACATGCCATGGGGGAAAAATGATAGAACAGAAGGACATAGTAACAAAGATATGGTAAGGCTATTCATTCTCAAAAGTTTCAATTCTTATATATTCTTTAGAGGTGAAAATTAGTTTACCAGAACTTCATTTAAGAACATTTTTTAAATACGTACTGAACCACTGACATTTGTTCCTTGGTATATATATAACATATATACATATGTTGGTGTTATGTTGGGTTTGGGTTCTGAAATTAATTGAGTAGATAGATGGTGGACTGCATAGTGAAAATTTTAAAATATGACTAATGTTTCCAGTACATGGATTAAACTCAACAATTAAACAACTTCAGGTTTACAAGAAACTTATTATACATCATTTGTTCAAGATAAGGGACCACCATAACTCGACATTTATGTCACCACATAAATAAGACAGTATGTTATTGTTTCTCACTTCGTTAAGTGCTAGCATGAATGCATGAAAGGATGGAATTTTTTGGCACGTGTCATATATGTTATGTGTAGAAAATAGTTACAAGCCATGACCAAATAAGTAATGTCCAATGCCTCAGCCAGCTGGTGGTCTAAAAGAAAATTCTCCTTATATTATCGAGTGACCTAAACTAAGGAATATTATTATTTCTTTTTGATTTAAAATAGCAACTATCTAAGATGGTTATGAACTTCGATATCTGATATATATGACCTAGTATTACTGTATTTAAATAAAATTTTGAAAAGAGTCAGGATATAAGAAAATCATATGGTGGTACAATGACCAATTGATAGATATATATACCTGAGTTTCAGATAGTGCGCCATTGGAATCTTGAGCATTATAGCAGCAGTGTTGGTATCTTTCCAATGTTTTTGTTGTGCTGCGCAAGAAATTTAATTTACAAATAAATTTCTAGCTCTCTGGAATTTCAAACGTTGATACTTTGATAAATCTCACAAAAAGATATGCTTGGGAAATAAAACATATCGGTAGAGTATAGAGCATCTTGATTCCAATAGGTAATTAGCTAATATTAACTACAGTAGTGTTTCGGCATAAGAAGTTTTTTTTTGTTAACTAGATATGGCTCAAGAACAATGCATGTGTACTCAGTTTTCATATGTTTTGCAAGTAGACATGTATATATTTTATTAACAAAATAGTAGTATATGTGTTATTTAGTGAGTTTGCTCGCATATGGCACTTCCCCACATGTGGCACAAAATTCCTCTATGATGCGCCGATACTCCAAGATTAGAAGATTTATTCACGATCTTCGGTCATATGATAGAAAATTCATTTTTACTATGGAAAATCAAATAAATCTTAAATCTGTGTCACATGAGAAAAATAAATGTTTTCTTAAAACAATACAGTTACCAACATGGATTTCGTAAATGCTTAGTACTTCTCTTATTACAAAAAAAATATTTATTGTAGATTGGCTGCACACATTAAGGTACCATCGATTTTGTAAGAAAGGGGGAACATATCAGTTAACACAGAGCTCTAGAAATGAAGCCACCCTAATTTTTTTTAGGGAAAAGGTACCCTCAATTTGATGGTCTAAGCACATGATAATGAACTATAACACATTAACAAAATGAAGAAAGAAGTGGAGTGAAAGATCTACCGGGATAGATACTCAATGACATCCTAAATATCAGTTAACACACGTGCATGCCAGATCTACTGGGACTTTGGCCTTTAGGCCTATCTCTTAGATGAGTGCCATGAGTAAAGCTCAAATGCTTGGTGAAAGTAGCTTCATCTTATGATGCAATAGACAGATATCTGCTCACTTTCTTGAGAGCACACATGTTTGTAATATTTCAAACAATCTTGAGGAATACTAGTATACATACTTTCCCAAAGAACCGTTCTGCACTAAGACATACCAGCCATACCAAAAAAAAAAAGAACAGAAAGTGTGATGTAACAAAAGGAAAGATCCAAAGGTGAATGCTCCTAACCAAGAACCACCGGAACAAAGAAGCAAAGAACAAATCAAAATACTAGTTACACTTGACCGTAGTCCTACATCTAGTTTGGACGATTACCACCATCTAAGAAAACTTAGTGTGGATTAATTAGTTGGCACTAGATAAAAATAAGATGCTCAGTATACGATTTGCTACCACGCTTACACAATACAAATACGCAAATGAAAATATTAGTGCCAAACATCAATCCTGCCCCAACGGAGATATAACATGGGAAAATAAACTGCTTTTTCGTAATAAATGAACTGCTTCGGTACATATAGAACAGGCAAACAGAAACTAGATCTGCCACATTAGTAGAAGAAAATTGCAATACAAAAATAACATGGGAGAGCCAGCAATTTCCAGGAGCAGTAAACTCCAAAGACCGATTAATAATTGTACTACGGTAGCACTCATCAGCATAAAATGAGGAAAGGAACAAGAAGGAAAGCAAAATGCACTGTCTTCCGACATCTTTTGACCACACTACCATAAGAGGAAACTGATGCGTGCTTGAGAATAAGATCAATTATGGGAAGGAAAGATGGTGAAGTTACTTTTGCTTGAACTTCACACGGCCAGATTGTGGATACATGAAGAGAACCTTAGAGAAAATGAACCAAGACAAGATAAGGAGACAACGAAAGGAGATTGAACAAGAAAAAGGGGAAAAGGGGGGAAGGATCTCGATTTCAGCACTGAAAATGTTGATTTAAAGATTCTCCCGATAGGCAAAATCTAAATCTCTCTTTAGACAAAAAATCATACTACAAGAATCTCAAAAAAGACATAAAATCAAATCAAAACAAAACAAAAATTTCCTTAGTGAGGAACATGGCATGAAATCGGATGGAAAGATGATGTGCAGAAGAGTGAAGAACAAGCAACCAACTCATGACACATGTATACTCAGATCGGGCCAGATCAGCTGGCGCTGCCTCAAGCCCAGGGCAAAACAAGTACCAAATCGAACGTTTACACTGCAGTATTTTAATAGCCCGGATCAAAATGGAAAGAGCATACCTCCCCTTTCCCCTCGCAGCCCCCCGACTTCTCTATTGCTCCACACAAAAACAATCCCAGCTCTCTACTAGCTGAGCAATTAACTAAAGTGTTCTCTGACACACACCAGCACGGAGGATGGCCGCTCCGGAGAAGCTGGAAGAAAGAGGTAAAGGGTGTAGGGTTCGTAGATCTGCGGAAAAGATGCCTCATGCTAGTTACGGATCCACCCCTCCGGGTTATAAGAACATCGCCATGCCCCTATAGTAGCATACGTAGCAGGAATAAAATAGCTTTGCGTAGCCAAAGCGCAGGAACTACTACTACAAAGCGTAGCTCGGCTACGTGCTACAAAAACCACGAAACAGCGGCAAAAGAAAGCATCAGAAAAGAAGCAATTGTGCAAGGTGAAACAGCAGATCTGCATGCTGCAAGGCGAATCAGCCGGTGATGCAAGGGAGGGGAGCGCGTTGATTTTATGTATGTGTATACCCGGCGCTGCCGAACTCGTAGAGCTTGCCGCGGCTGGAGAAGATGATAAGCGCCACCTCGGCGTCGCAGAGCACGGAGAGCTCGTAGGCCTTCTTGAGCAGGCCGTTGCGGCGCTTGGAGAAGGTGACCTGCCGGTTGATCTTGTTCTCGATGCGCTTCAGCTCGACCCTTCCCCTCCCCATGATCTCCTCCTCCTCCTCCTCCTTCCAAGCAAGCAAGAAAATCAAGCAAAGCTCTACCGATCAGCAAGCCAGCTCTGCGCTCTTCCTCCTGCGGCGGTTCTGACGCGCAACCTACTAGCGCATAGGGCTTGGGATGGGGAGCGATGGTGCCCCAGCGAGCATATAATGAGAGCCGGGAGGGGGGCGCGGGATATTAGTGGAGGCAAGGGGAAAAAGGGGAGCAATGGTGGGTACTGTTACTGTAGCTCGGTGCTGGTTTCTTGCGTCGATCTCGCTTGACACATCCCTGTCGCGCGCCCTCTCTCTCTCGACTTTAAAGGAGGGTAACTTTGGGGCGGGGCGGGGCAGTTACCACGGGTTTACCCTAACTAGAAGCACGGGCCGGAATGAGGGCGATCCAATGCTGCGTCCCCAACGCCACAAATACACACGTCGCTCTGCAGGGGCGATGGGTGCATGTGCGCATACACCAGGGAGGGGGAGCGGAGCCGCGCTATCCTACGCCGCCCCTCCTAGACTTAACCCGAACCATGTATGTCGCCACCTACTGGTCCATTTGGACCACCTCCTCGGCCGGTGGAGGATGCCCCATAAATAAAGAGGCAGGAGCTTCCCGGCTTAAGCCATGGGGAGATGATCTGTTTCATCTAGTATAAACCCTATAAGCGGTTCGGTGCTAGCTAGCTAGAAGTACTTGTGCCTCGCGTACTCCTCCCAAAACCAAGTTCTCTAATGCTACCTAGTTCCTGGTTGCCTGCAAGAAGTTTTGTTAACCTGAGATAATTGACCCTTATGTTGCACAATCCTAAGCTCAAAAGGTATACGTACTTTTAGCACAACACAAAGTTGTGCATGTGCTCTTAGATACTGCTAGTACTTTCCAATTTAGATATCTTCTACTGCTGTCCTTTGGCTGTCTATCAAGGTCTCAATTGATTTATCTGATTCCGTCTTACAAATGGTGAATGTTGATCCAACTATGAATACGTATGACTGAGATTTCAGGAATCCGAATCGAACAAGACATAGACAATCTCACTTCTCACAATTATCATTTGAAACATTGGTGAAGTATGCGCACACGTTCATGATTGTGACTGGTAATGTAATATATATTAGTTCAAATTGATATATAGTTATGTACATCAATGTATATTAGCACACGATACGTCGCAAGAATCCTACCTGATAAGAAACATGGTGTGAAAATAAACACCTATATTATCAGCAAATGGTTTTATTCACAACCACATGTGATCGTTTTAGGTGGTCCTATCCATATTGAAGTAACCGACATTATGAGATGCTTATCCATTTATGCCGGTTCCTTCATATATATGACAAAGTCTAACATTGAAATCCATATATGTATGACAAAGTTCACAAACATCATAATATATGCATATCATGAACCACGGATTAAATTTTGCTAGGAGAAAAAAATAAAGTATAATTTTCTTGGCTACGTTGTTACCTTTTGGAATAATGAGATGCAGCAAAGCAAATGTCTCATGCTTGATACTCCCTGCATCTCCTTTAAACGAGGGCCTCATGGCATCTCCAAGAAACAGCCCGTCACGACATCTCCAAGAGGTGGGTCTCTATCTCTATGATCAACCGCTACTCGCCTTTGACGACAATTTGGCACCGACTTATGCATAAAACCCTGATTAAAATACAAAAAACCACGGGAATGGCCCAATATCCCCTATATATGAGCTCCATTTTTTGGTATTGTTTCTATCCATATTAGCCATGGGGGTAAGGGGCATCTCCCCATTTTCGTTCCCCTTGGACGAGAAGAGAGGGCAAGAGCAATAGAACAGGAGGCACATGCTAGGGTATTTTATCTATTACAGGTAATACAACTAAGTGAAAACATTTTCAAGATAGTGAGACAACCCCAAAGTCATGTCTTGATGTAGTGTTCGAGATATTCACCACTACCACACAAGCTCGCTGAAGTTGGCACATGAATCAGTTCGACTTATTCATTCTCAACTCCAATCGGAAAGACATGGTTCAGCTCTGCTCTGACTCGAAGTTGAATCTCTAAGGAAGATCATGGAGAACTCGAATGCACACATTAAAGCTAGCTAGCTAGAGCTAGAGGATATAAGCGTCAAACAAGGGGAATCTCATCATCTTGCTTCGCTGTTTGTGCAGCAGCTTTGCGGCAAGGTTTATGAATCTCATCATCATGTAATATGTGTAATTTCCAATTATGAAGTGCATCTTTATTGTTAATTACTATATCTTGCTTTCTGTGGCCCGCAATTCACAAAACGTACCATTGGTTGTTAACGTGCTGAAATAGCCATGGGCTAAAAATAGACTGAAAGCCCATGAGGCCACGAATGGGCTAAAAGATGTTGTGGGCCGCAGATGAGCCTAAAGCACTACGGGCCATAATTGGACCCAAACACATGATGGGTCGTTAAGGGGGCGAAAGACATCACGACCGAAAATAGTCTGAAAGACATGACATGGCGTTATGGGCCTAAAGACAACACATGTCTTTTAATGGGCGCAAAGAGATGACGGGTCGTTAACGGGTCGAAAGACATCATGTACCAGAAATGTCCCAAGGCCTAAGTTGGCCGAGAACCACCAGGGGCCATTAACGAGCCAAAACATAGCACATACCAAAAAAATTCCCTAGAGACACCACGAGCTAGTAATGGTACAAAAGACACCGACGGTTCTAAATTGTCCCAGAGGTACCACGAGACTTTAATGGACCGAAAGACACCATGGGTCACATATGGGCTATAAGAACCAATGGGGTGTAATCATGCAACTGACCCACATGCCTTTGAGTGGGCCTTCCATATGCAAGATCCTCTTAGTTTTTGATTATTTACCATGGGGGTTTAAACATGCCTTTGAGTGGATGTCCTTTTTAACTTAGGGAAAATTGATCGGTGTCATTGGCGAAAGTTGGATATTTATCCTACCTGGCATACGAGTAAAAATACAACGCATGATGAGATTTCTCTCAACTTCACTCAGGGATAGGTTCCTAGTTAAGCATCAATATAGACCTAAGTATCGAATAACTTGGACCCCCCCCCCCCTTAATTGTACGGTTGCCCTATGACTCAATGAATACAATCAAACTATGGAAAATAACTACATCTTCATGTTGTCTTCATTTTTCTTCATTGTAGTCTATTGTTCCTCGAACAACACATCAAACCAGTTGCGTCAACACAACAATTTTTAGGGGTCATCTCCAACATGCAATCTTCTCGAAAGCATAATCCTCAAAATAAGCTCAGCCATGTTCTCTGCGGCGCAGATTATCTTCGCAGAAGTTTTAGCAAACTTCTCAATAACTCCTCGGACCATTTTACTTTGTGTGCACTAGCAAACACATTACTCCCTCAATTTTTTTGTCCAGCAATCTCCAAAACACTCAAGAGTCACTAAATTGCACCAATAGTGCCTTTAATATGTTGATTGGAAATATATTGATGAGCGTTGCCGGCAAAGCTTCCTTTGCCGAGAACCAGAACACAGGGACTCGGTAAAGTCTTTGCCGAGTGCTAAAACGCGAATTTGGGAAAGAAAAGAGACTTGACGGGCTGGACGGAGACGGCGGGTGCCACGTGGCCGAAACTTTGCCGAGTACTTGCAATAGGCACTCGGCAAACATGAAAGCCCATGGCGAGACATGTCAGACTCAATTATTTGCCGAGTTTGTCATTTGTCGAGTGGCCCACTCGGCGATACGGTGCCCAGGCAGGCCCCAACGGCCCCCTTTTTGCTGAGATCCGTGACTTTACACTCGGCAAACACTACTAGAATCAGGATCTTTCCCGTCAGCTAGTTCTTTGCCGTCTACTACCTGACGGCAAAGAATGTCTTTGCCGTCAGCTTACAGAAAACTGACACCGCTAACAGCTTACAAAAAAACTGACGACAAAGAACTGCCTGATGGCAAAGATCATATTTGCTGTCAGCTGGTTCTTTGCTCCCTCTGTGCCGTCTACTAGCAGAGGGCAAAGCTTCTTTGCCGTCTGCTAGCAGACGGAAAAGAAAGTCACCAAGCTAACGGTCGTTCCCCCCGGCCTACCCCACTAGCTAGGCTCTTTGCCGTCTGCTAGCAGACGGCAAATTTTTTTTGACCTAGCTAAAACAATTAGCGCCCCGCCCTGGCCCTCTCTCTCTCCCGTGACCTCACTCGTGCCGCCCCCGTAGCCCGAGCCGCTGCCTTACCGCGCCAACCCCGGAGCCCGAGGTGCCGCCGGCCCACTCCGCCCCTCGGAGATCGCCCCGTCGCCGGCCCGCCTGCCCGCCCCGCCCAGCGGACCCAGGCCACGGCGACCGCCCTGCCCCGCCCCATCGCCGGAGCCGCGCCGCGCTATCCCACCCCGCCACCGGAGCCACACCACGCCCCGCCGCCAGAGCCGCGGCCTTCCTCAGCCCGCGCCCCCTCCCCATGGCCTGCCTCCACGGGCCGACCTCGCCGGAGGTGAGTTCTCGTGTCTTATTTCTGGTTTTTAGATTTAGTTTGGTTTAGTTTAGTTTAATTTAGTTTATTTTAGGTTTAGTTCATTTCTTCTATTTTTTAAGAATAAACAAGAAAGATGAAAAAATATAAGAAGAAGAAGAAGAAGAGGAGGAAGAAGGAGATGAAAAAAAGAACAAGAAGAAGAAGAAGAAGAAGAAAGAAGAAGATGAAAAAAGAAGTAGAAGAAGAAGATGAAAAAAAGAAGTAGGAAAGGTAGAAAAAGAGGGTCGCCGAGGTCGAGGGTAGCCGAGGGGTGGAGGGTCGCCGAGTGGTCGAGGGGTCGAGGATCGAGGGGAAAAGAAGTCGACGGTCGAGGGGTCGAGGGCCGAGGGGAAAAGGGGTCGATGATCGAGGGTCGCCGAGGGGTCGAGGGGCTGAGGATTTGCCATCCCGAACCCGACACCCCGACTCCGACCCAACACCCCAACACAGCACCTCAACCCCGACACAGCACCTCGATACCGACGCGACACCCCCGACACCTCCAGGAAAGGTGCGCCTTGGCCTTCCACAGGCCGACGGGGTCATATATTTGTGAATTATGAGTTAGGTCATATATTTTTCGATTTTTTTATAAAAAACATCATATTTGTGTTGATCGGGAGGTTTTACATGTGCAGTTGTTTCGTCGTTGCGAGGGTCTGGTGTTCGACGACTTCCCCGTGCGTTCGACGAGCTCCGCCCCTGCATTCATGGGTGAGCACAAATGACATCTCCTCCTGCCCCCTACATTTGCTCTGTTATAGTCTTCGTGCCGATGAAACTTGCTAGCTATACGTGTCTACAATCATTAGTATGCGTGACCACTATGCGTATCTCACCAGCTCATAAAGCTCAAGAACACCTCTCCTTAGGAGGTCGTTGGCCCACTGTAGTAGTTCGTCCTCAGCCTACAAGGCAATCCACCACAACACACTAGAGTAGGGTATTACACCACAATGGTGGCCCGAACCAGTATAACTCTCGTGTCTCTTGTTCCTTGGGTTCGGTGAGCTAGGCCTAGAGATCGTTGCGAGAGTGAGCGAGGAAGAGAGAGATCTTCGTGCGCACCCTAGTGTTCGAACCTCAAGGGTTTGCTGATACCCACGATCCGACATTTGGCGCGCCAGGTAGGGGTGCGCTGAAGCTGTTGTTCCGTTGATTCGTGCTCCACTGCTCCACCGCATCCATGTCTGATGCTCGTCGAGCCCGTGCTGAGCGCCGGGCCACCCTCGCCGCCCGTGTTGCTCAGACAGCGCCCGTTGGCAGACCTCCCCGCCGTTCTCCGTCACCCGCTGCCAACGCCGCCACCGGCCCAGCGGCGAATGAGCAGCAGGTCTCATCGTTGCACCCCTCCATGCGGCGGGACGGACGCACCACCACCCCATCGCTGACTCCGGCCAGTTCATCGTCCCATGCTCGTCTCGCTCCCACGGATACGCAGGCTGTGCTGCTCTTGGCACGCGAGCTCCTATGTTACCGCCCGGTCGACGATCTCTACGACGACTGGTTGGACCGCATCGCCGAGCTTGTCAGTGCTCCCAGGGGCTCCCCCGCTCCATCCCTCTCGCTACCTCGCCCATCTCCAGCCGCGGGCGATGTAGCTCACTGAGCGCCTCCGCCGCCTCCGCATCAAGACGGCGCCCTTGCACCAAGACGTGCGGCTCACAGAGCGCCCCCGCCTCCTCTGCATCAAGACGGTGTCCTCGCCCCAAGACGCGCGGTCCCGCTGCGTGATCCACCACGATGTGTTCCCGCGCATGAAGAAGGAAGCTGCTAGGAGGTCCCCCGACCGCGAGAGAACGCTCCTGCACTCACTGCACCACCACGTCAAGACCGCGCGCCACCTGCGGTGGCGGTGCGTGGATATCAAGATTAGGCTCCACCACTGCGACGGGCTTCGGTGACCACAGATGTAAGTGCATCTAGCGCCCCTTAGTGATTTTGGTGTATTGAAGACTTATAGGTCAAGGGACTAATGCGTTTGTGAGTGTACACAGGTCTATAAGTCTATGAGGAGTTTGATATTTACAGAGAAAGTCAACCCCTAAAAATGAAGTTCTTTGACCGAAGACTTTAAATCTCTAAAGACTTTCTGAAGACTTTGAAAGTGAAGAAATTGGTGTGACCTTGAAGACTTGGTATTCATTCTAGGAACATGAAGCATGAAGACTTTTGTTTTAGTAGTTTCATTTTCTCTTTCTTGAGTCATAGGAAACACCGTACTGTTAAAGGGGGTCGAGGAAATACTAAGGAAAATTTTCCATGTGATGCTCAACTCAAAATCCCACACCTACCAATCCCTTCGAGTGAAGCCATTGGAAATCTCATACAGTCCAGTCATGTTCTTCAGCGATAGAGACGAAGTTCTTCTGGTCTCTGAGGAATTTGTTCTGACTAGGGAGTTAGGAATTCGCCAGTGCGGATTTCCTACACAGTGAGGAACATGATAGCCCTGAGGATTTTGCTACTCAAAATTCCGACCGTTGCTGTGCTATGCGCCAGCTGTCCCAAAATATCTATCCACCAAACGGTCATATCATCGAAGGGAATTTATGTCTTATCATGTCGGGCTGCTCCCTAGGCTATAAATAGCTGCCCCCTACAACCACTAGCTGGTTGGCTGCTCCGAGAGAAACTGACACTTGTCATTTGAGAGCAACCCATCCTTCGAGGACTTTGAGCGAAAATCATCAAGTGAGGAAAAACACAAACCCAAACACCTACAAACCCCAAGTGATTGAGCATCACTGAAGAGATTGATCCTGCATGGATCTGACGCTTGTTACCTTTGAAGACTGTGCTTCTTCCAGACGGTTAGGCGTCATGGTCTAGAGCATCCAAGAGGAATTGTGGATCGCCGAGTGACCAAGTTTGTGAAGGTTCGGAAGTCACCTGAATACTTACCATGAGTGATTGGACAAGGTCTGTGTGACCTTTAGTTCCAGGAGAATACGGTGAGGACTGGGTGTCCTGAGCTGTGTAAGTGCATCTAGTGCCCCTTAGTGATTTTGGTGTATTAAAGACTTATAGGTTAAGGGACTAATGCATGTGTGAGTGTACACAAGTCTATAAGTCTATGAGGAGTTTGATATTTACAGGAAAAGTCGACCCCTAAAAATGAATATCTTCGACTGAAGATTTTGGTATTTCTGAATACTTTCATGAAGACTTTGAAAGTGAAGAAATTGGTGTGTCCGTGAAGACTTGATATTCATGCGATAAATATGAAGCTTGAAGACTTTCGTGTTCATAGTTTTGTCTTTCTCTTTCTTGAGTCATATGAAACACCGTACTGTTAAAGGGGGTCGAGAAAATACTAAGGAGAATTTCCATGTGATGCTCAACTCAAAATCCTACACCTACCAATCCCTTCGAGTGAAGCCATTGGAAATCTCATACAGTTCAGTCAATTTCTTCAGTGACAGAGACGAAGTTCTTCTGGTCTCTAAGGAATTTGTCCTGACTGAGGAGTTAGGAATTCGCCAGTGCGGATTGCCTACACAGTGAGGAACATGATAGCCCTGAGGATTTTGCTACTCAAAATTCCGACCGTTGCTGTGCTATGCGCTAGCTTCCCAAAATATCTATCCACCTAACGGTCATATCATTGAAGGGCATTTATGTCTTATCATGTCAGGCTGCTCCCTAGGCTATAAATAGCCGCCCCCTACAACCACTAGCTGGTTGGCTGCTCCGAGAGAAACTGACACTTGTCATTTGAGAGCAACCCATCCTCTGAGGACTTTGAGCGAAAATCATCAAGTGAGGAAAAACCAAAAATCCAAAACCCAAACACCTACAAACCCTATGTGATTGAGCATCACTGAAGAGATTGATCCTGAGTGGATCCGACGCTTGTTACCTTTGAAGACTATGCTTCTTCCAGACGGTTAGGCGTCATGGTCTAGAGCATCCAATAGGAATTGTGGATCGCCGAGTGACCAAGTTTGTGAAGGTTTGGAAGTCGCTTGAAGACTTACCACGAGTGATTGGATGAGGTCTGTGTGACCTTAGTTCAAGGAGAATACGGTGAGGACTGGGTGTCTTGTACTAAGTGTCCTTGATTGGGTGTCCGGGACTGTGTGTCCTCGAGTTTAAATACTCAGCCGCTCCAACCAGACATACAACTGAGACAGCAGTTGGAACTGGTCTACCAAATCATTGTCTTCACCGAGCTTACTAGTTCTATTCCCTCAACTCTTTCATTTCCTCATAACTGTGTTGTGTGTTTGTTCATATCTGTGTTTGAAGACTTTGATTGAAGACTTTCTCAATTTCCTCAGTTCAATTTCTTCAGTCTGTTTGTCTTCGTCCTGTGTTATCCTGTGATTACGCTTCCTGTACTCTGTGCCTGTCTTCATTTCATCATGATGACTATGCTTGTATTCTGTTATGTTTACTTTTGAGTACTTATTCCGCTACTAGTAGTTCTTTGCTAAGGAATTTCCTCACCGGCAAACTCCTCAGTGAAGAATTTCATAAAAAATGCCTATTCACCCCCCTTTAGTCGATATAACGCACTTTCAATTGGTATCAGAGCAAGGTACTCCCTTGTTCTATGTGATTTTGGTTTAACCGCCTGGAGTTTTAGTTATGTCGACCGCAGGTATGACGAAGGTGGCATGCCCCATCTTTGACGGTCACGAGTATCCCAAGTGGAAGGCCATGATGAAGAAACGCCTCATGGCGATGAACAGCGAGTTGTGGACCGTCACTGAGATTGACCTGACTGATCTGTGCAAGATGGCGGATGCTGATGACATTCGCATGTATACTCTTCTCAACCTCACGGCGAAGTATGTCATCTGCTCCAGCCTGTCACAAAATCAGTTCAGGAATATCATGCATCTCGATCATGCGAAGCTCATCTGGGACCGTCTCTCTGAGGTCTATGAAGGTCATCGAACTTGTCATGATCCTTGGTTTGAGGACTTCAAGGAATCTCTCAAAACGATGACATTCGAACCAGAATCATCATCTTCTGCATCATGCCTTATGGCAAAAGATGCTGAGGTAACTGAATGCTACCTATCCGAGTCCAGTGATGATGAATCTGGTGATGAATTTGGACCCAGCTATGTCAAACTTGGTTCCCTTGCTACTAAACAACAAAGAGCTTTGGAAAAAGCTCACTATATGCTAAACAAGAGTGATGATATGTTGGGTGAGGAAATGGATCAGTCAAAAGCTTTGGCTGAAAGTCTTCAGAGACTTCATACTAAGTATGACACCCTTCAAGATCAACATAACACTCTCTTATCGGATCATGAGAAGCTTTCTTATGAATTTCTTCAAAGAAAGCAAGACCTTGAGAAGCTAAGAGTGAGTTATGAAGATCTTCAGAAGGAGCGCGATTCATTACTTGCTCAACAAATTAGCGCTTCTCAGGAAGAATTTGTTCCACCATGCTTGAAGTGCATTGAACGTGAATCTGCTAATTCTTCACCTGAATGTTCAAATGCTGCTAATGTTTCAAATTCTTCACATGCCTCTGCTATCACTAATTCCTCATTTGAGGACATTGCTAGTATCACTAACAATGCAGGGCTGAAGGAATTGTACACGACAGGCATGTACAAAAGCCTCAAAGGGCATCAGGCTCTTTGTGATGTGCTTAAAAAGCAGATCCTCAACAAGAACCTTAGGAAAGAGGGTATTTCCTTTGATAGGAAACGCAATGCTGATGGTACATATTGGAAGCCTGAGCAGTACCCCAAAACTACATGGGTTGCTGCAAAGGGACCTCGAGTTGATCCATCTAACTTATCTGGATTTGTATGTGAATCTCCTCATTCTGATGATGAGTCAATTGACTCCAACTATAAACTGTTCAAAAATCAGAATGGTGAAGTATTTGCTAGATATGTTGGCACTAACTGCAGGAACGGCTCCCCTATGAAGAAAATCTGGGTTCCCAAAAGATGCCTTGAAAATCTTCAGGTGAATGTCATCATGATGCCACCTGTGAATTATAGGAACCCCAGATCAAATTCTTCATATGGATCAAAGTCCTCATATGAACATCATCGTCCTAACCCGTCTGTTTCGCAGGGAAGATCTAAGGATTATGGATATGTGCATTATTCTTCAAATCATTATGTCCATAAGTCCTCGGAGAATTTCTCTGCATACTCTTATGCTTACTCTAACCCCTCTTATGTGAGATGAAATGGACTGGCTTCCATGCCATCCTTTTCGTATGGAGCTCGCAGAATGATGAACTCTTTGCCACCCCTTCAGATGTGGGTGGTGAAGAAAAAGAACTAATCTCTTCTGCAGGGTTAGGTCTCCAGACGCACATAATCGTCTGAAGAATTTGCTGGAGACCTGAGCATGCCTGATAGGATGCAGGCTAATCATGAAGAAATGAAATTTCATCTCTCACGTCCTCATATTGCTTTATCATTTCTTTTACTTGATGAAATTGATCTGATGAATTGATGTCATATTCTTCATTGATGAAGTATATGAGTTTGTAAGCTGCACTAATTCATCTGCAAGATGATCAACCCAAAGCCACTGAGTGGGTCCTTGATAGTGGATGTACAAACCACATGACTGGTGAAAAGAATCTATTGATGGATGCTCCATTATCTCCATCGCATCTGAAGCATATCATCTTTGCTGAGAAAGGCAAAGTCAGGTATTGGGTCTAGGTAAGGTTGCGATTACAAAGGATCGACACATGGACAAAGTCATGCTTGTTGAGTCCTTAGGATACAACCTTATGTCTGTCTCAATGCTTTGTGATCTTGATATGGTTGTTGTCTTTGGTAAGTACCATTGTGTTGTGGTTATGGAAGCTGACAATTCCAAAGTCTTCGAAGGCTTTAGGAGAGGAGACCTGTATAGTGTTGATTTCTCTACAGGACCACAACCAGCCGTGTGCTTACTTGCAAAAGCTTCAGAAGGCTGGCTCTGGCATCGACGACTTGGTCATGCAGGCATGAGGAATTTGCACACGCTTGCAAAGAAGAAGCATGTCATTGGCATCGAGAATGTCAAATTCCTCAAGGATCACCTATGCGGAGCCTGTGAAGCTGGGAAGATGACCAAGGCCAAGCATCCAGCGAAGACTATCATGACCACCACTCGCCCATTTGAATTGCTTCACATGGATCTCTTTGGTCCTAATCATTATTCTGCTATCTCAAATGAAGCATCTCAATATGGCTTCATTATTGTTCATGATTATTCTCGTTACACATGGGTACACCTTGTTACTTACAAACATGAAGTGCAGGAAGTCTTCAAACGATTTTCCTCGAGGGCTTCAACCAACTTTGGTGTGAAGATCAAGCACATCAGAAGTGACAATGGCACTGAGTTCAAGAATTCTAGTCTCGATGACTATCTTGATGAACTTGGTATCACTCATGAGTTATCTGCTCCTTACACTCCTCAGCAGAACGTCGTCGTGGAGCGCAAGAACAGGACTCTTGCTGAGATGGCTCGCACTATGCTTGATGAATACAAAATGCCTCGTCGTTTCTGGACCGAGGCAATTGATACTGCGTGCCACATCATCAACAGAGTATATCTCCACAAATTCTTCAATGACAACCAGCTCATCCTCGCGTTGCAAAAGAAGTGCAAGTTGAAAATATCATCAATGACATCAAAGCACCGGGTCCTCTGACACGCTCAAAAGCTTCACATTTGTCTAACTTTTGCGGGCAGTATGCTTTTGTCTTTATTACAGAGCCCACTAAGGTAGATGAAGCATTTCTAGAGCCTGAGTGGATTCACGCCATGCAAGAGGAATTGCATCAGTTCAAGCTCAACAATGTTTGGGAACTGGTCAAACGTCCAGATCCTCGCAAGCACAATATCATCGGCACAAAGTGGATCTACCGCAACAAGCAAGATGAAAATGGCCTTGTGGTGAGGAATAAGGCACGACTTGTAGCTCAAGGCTACACACAGGTTGAAGGAATTGATTTCAATGAAACTTTTGCACCTGTTGCTAGACCTGAGGCTATTCGCATATTACTTGCTTATGCTAACCATCATGGTATCACTCTATATCAAATGGATGTGAAAAGTGCATTCCTCAATGGTAAGCTTGAGGAAGAAGTATATGTTGCTCAACCCCCAGGTTTTGAAGATCCAAAGAATCCCGACAAAGTCTTCAGACTCAACAAGGCCCTCTATGGCCTCAAGCAGGCCCCACGGGCTTGGTATGATACTTTGAAGGAACTCTTCATGAAGAAAGGCTTCAAACCCGGTTCACTCAACACTACTCTTTTCACTAAATCTTATGATGGTGAATTGTTTGTGTGCCAAGTATATGTTGATGATATTATCTTTGGCTGTACTGACCAACGTTATAGTGATGAATTTGCCTATATGATGAGTGAAGAATATCAAATGTCTAGGATGGGAGAGTTGAAATTCTTCTTAGGTCTTCAAATTCGTCAACAACACAATGGCATATTCATATCTCAGGAGAAATACCTCAAGGATGTACTAAGGAAATTCAGCATGCAAGATTGCAAAGGCGTCAAAATTCCTATGCCCACAAATGGCCATCTATGCACTAATGAAAATGGTATTGACTTCGATCATAAGGTATACCGCTCCACGATAGGTTCCTTATTATACTTATGTGCATCTAGGCTAGATATAATGCTTAGTGTTTGCATGTGTGCCCGATTTCAAGATGCACCGAAGGAATCACACCATAAGGCTGTGAAGCATATTCTTCGATATCTAGCTCACACACCAACACTTGGATTATGGTACCCCAAGGGCTCGACTTTTGATCTTGTTGGATATTCTGACTCTGACTATGCTGGTGATCGTGTGGATCGCAAGTCAACATCTAGTACATGTCATTTCCTTGGACGATCTTTGGTCTGTTGGTCCTCGAAGAAACAGAACTGCATATCACTATCGACTGCTGAAGCTGAGTACATTGCCGCTGGTTCTTCCTGTGCCTAATTGCTATGGATGAAGCAAACTCTCAAGGACTACGGCGTCAACATGAAGAATGTGCCTCTCTTCTGTGACAATGAGAGTGCCATCAAGATTGCTCACAACCCAGTTCAGCACTCGAAGACAAAGCACATTCAGATTCGTCATCATTTTCTTCGTGATCATGTGTTGAAGGGTGACATTTCTATTGAGCATGTGAAGACTGAAGAACAGCTAGCTGATATCTTCACAAAGCCCTTGGATGAGAAGAGATTTAGCAAGTTGCGGTGTGAGCTAAATATCCTAGAATCTTCGAATGTTCTGTGAAAAGGACACTCATCCTAACACTTATGCAAAATTGATGACTTAGATGTGCAACACATGAAGAAACGTTTTACTTCAATCAATGAAGAATAACACTCTTAGTGTGAAGAAATTAACGAAGAATTTGATTCTCAGAACCCTACAATAATTGTACGCGGTGTTTGAAATCATCATTCTTATACGGTGGGTCACGCCACCACCAAAAGTTGAAATTCCTCAAATTATTCATATTCTTCAACTTTGCATAGTCTTCACTTGTTTCGTTGTTTTTCTTCATTGGCTATATATATATATGAGTTTATGTCCTCTACAGCATTCACTTATTGCTATTTCTTCAAGTTGGTTTTCTGCTGAGTGAATGTGATCGGACCCTTCCCCTCTATGCTATACTCAACCCAATCTATTCACAAATTCTTCATGTGCGTTCTATTTGAAACTCATTCAAAATCTTCACTGTGTCCTTGTCAGCTGAAGAAATTGCAAACGGAACTTTAAAACCTATCTTATCGAAATTTTCGGTCTTGCCGCTCAAACCGTTCCGCATCCCTCGATACACTTATCCACTCACCCACGATCTAACACGATCTCCACCTCTCACTACGTGGGTGACACATGTCATGCGAATGAGAAGGGTTAGGGGCACGTTCGTCCAATTTCTTCGGGCGAGCAGTTTTTCACCGTGGCTATAAATACCCCTCCTTCCCTTCCTCACTTCTTTTACTCCGCTCGACCTCTCTCTCTAGCTCGAGCTTCTCAAACCCTAGCGCCACCGCTACTTCATCGCCGCCGGTGAGGAAGAGCTTCACTGCCTCGACCTCGTCGCCGACGTCCTCGCGCCGACCGCGGACATCTTCACTCCGCCGCTGCCGTAGCCGTCTTCCTCCGCCAAGTTAGGGCGTGGAAGATCTGCACAGACGAACTTCACATATCCTCACTCCAGTTCGTCGTGTTCTTCGTCCAGGGTAAATAAAAGTTACTTTTACTGCCCTCGTTGATTTGAATGATTATCTACAAAATCTTCAAAAGTGTTTTTCTTCATATCTTCACACACTGAACACCTCACGAAGTCATCTGTTCTTGATTCGTTTCTCTAAGCATCATTTTTCTTCAAGACTCCTCAATTGTGTGGATCTTCGATCTATACAACTCTGGAACCTAAGACAAAGAATGCTTAGTGAAAATCTTCAAGACTCATCTGGTCAAATTCCTCAAACTTGTTCATTTTGAAAAAACCTTCTTAGAACGCATATGACCTCTCCAAATTCCTCGCAACTATACTCTGTTCACAGGTACACATGTCAGCTGCTGAATCACTAGGTTCTCATCAACTTAACTCATTTGCAGCGTTCCTCGAAGAAAAGTTGCATACTTCTTCAGAGAATTCAATTGTTCAAATTCCTCAACTGAAGAAAATGGTTGATGGTAAAAGGCCACAGAAGGGAGGAAAGAGGCCTGAGGTAAATACAGCGTTTGAAATCCCTGATGACATATATGCTGGGTACTGCACACCTACTGAGGAAACCTAGAATGAGTGCAAAGTACGCATTCAGAAGATAGAGAGGAGATGGGCAAGAGAATGGAGGGAGTACAGATATGTCACTCCTAACTATATGAAGAAATTCGCACTCAATCCTCCATGCCCAAGAGTACCACTGGCACCTGGCCAAATTGCTGATCCCACCAGCACTAGTAGAAAAAGGGCCTGTTGTCTCGGTTCGTAAGGGCCTTTTGTCCCGGTTCCTGAACTGGGACTAAAGGGTCAGTACTAATGCCCTGTCCCTTTAGTCCCGGTTCAATCCAGAACCGGGACAAATGGGCCTCCACATGGCCTGTGCGCGGAGCCCAGGCAGGAGGGCCTTTGGTCCCGGTTGGTGGCACCAACCGGGACCAATAGGCATCCACACGTCAGCATTTCTGTGGCTGGGGTTTTTGTTTTTTTTGAAAAGGGGCAGGGGGGGGGTTGTGGGTTTTGGGGGGTTAATAGAGAGAAGTGCCCTCTCTTATGTCCGTGCTTGGTCGATGCTACGTACTATACATACATATAGAGAGGACTAGACACGCTAGCTAGCTAGTAAGCAAACGAAGGAAACAGATGATCATCATGAACATATATGCATACAGAGAGAAGTGATATCGACCACCTCTCCTTCTCCGAGAGATTGGTCGAACAACAAGTTCTCGTATATTTATCCGACACTACCAGCTACATATATACAATAATTATCTCTTACAAATATAATCTCCTAACATACGGACTCATGGTCCACATAGTATTCTCCGTCTTCAGCGATCACGTGGTCAAGAAAGAATGCCGCCAATTCCTCTTGAATTGCTCGCATGCGAGCTGGTGCTAGGAGTTCATCCCGCTTCTGAAACATCTAATTTGAAGAAGGGGGTCAATACATACATATATATATATATATATATATATATATATATATATATGAATGAATGAAACTCAACACAAATGATGGTAATAAAATAAAATTGTGAATATTGTTATTTACGCACTTCATATTGTTCGTCAGTGTAGCCCCGCTCACAGGTCGTGTGGCGGATGGACTCACAAATGTAGTATCCACAGAAATTATTCCCTTGTTCCTGCCACAACCACTTTACAAGAAATAGAGGTCAATCAAACTGGTAAGCAAGAATGCCAAATGGTATTGATGAAACTAGCGCTTGAATCAATAGGAGATGCGCGGAACATGCTACTATAGTACTTACTTTCGGGTGTCTAAATTGCAGCTTCTTCGGGAGTCCCGGAGCTTTTTTGGTGAATTTTTTCCAAACCCTGCCAGACAAAGAAAACAATTACTTGATATATCAGGAAATGAAGAAAGTTGCTGATGTGGGGGATAATGATCGATTTAACTTACTTCTCGAGCATTTGAGTCATGTCCGCATAGTCCTGGGGATCTTTTCGTCTTGAGTCTAAGACGGTTACTAGTCCCTGCTCAAGCTTAATCTCTAGGAGAATATAGTGGAAACTGCACACGCATGCATAACTCATCAATTACATTACTTTAACCTTGACTAATATATAAGGGAAACCGAATACGCAGAAGACAGTAACACTCACTTGAAGTTGTAAGGAAAGAGTATTATATCTTTGTTTTCATTTATTACCAACAATCGTAGCAAGTTGTCCTTGGTATCTGCGGGATGAAATTTAACCTCAGTTTCATCTATGAGATATGTGTTAATGAACCCAATATCACTGACTTGTCTTTTCTTCAATTCGGCGATCTTCAATCTGCATAATATAGTGAGGATAATTATAAATACATGCAATGAAAGAGTTGAGCTATATAGAGAGACTTAATGACAGAAGTAGTACTACTTACAGACAGTAGCAGGTGACCGTTGCTTTATCGAGGGCCAATTGATTGAAAAACTGAAAGAACTCCTCAAATGGAACAGACAACAGATCAATTCCAACAAGGTCATGCTCCTTTTTAACTCTCACATACAAAGTACTCCTCCCCCCAGACTCTCTGCAGATTTTCAAGTACCAATCATGCAATCTTCGCATCATCGTTGATAGAGATCTTTCATCTTTGACGAGAGGCTTCCCGTACTCGTATCTTTGTATCTGCACCTCCATGAAATCATAATGTACATCGTCGGGCAGGTAATCTCCAAGATTTCTATAACCGGGCGCCATCCTCGGATCATTAGCGACGATGTCGCTAGGCACCTTGAGCGGGGGGCACGATTGCTTCGCTTGTTCGCTGAGCTGTGCAATTTGTTTCTCAGCTCGTCGTTTTTTCAGCCTTTGATCACTGACAGTACTTCCCGACCTCTCCGCTTCGACAAATTCCTTTCCAATAATGCGCTCATAGTTTCCTTTCAACGGAGACTTGGGTGGTTTTGTCAGGGCAGCCAGAGTGCACTTCACTTTCACCGGATCTACCTTCTCCAACGGAGGTGGATGTTTCTTTGCTTTCACCCCTTCAAAGAAGTTCCTCACTTCTTCTCGCGCGATCTCGGCATTCTCCTCCGGGGTCCTCTCGTATGGTAACTTCTCTGGAGTCTTCAGAGAAGGACCGAATCTGTATGTCCTCCCGCCTCTGGCTGTACTGCTAGACGCCGGCAGAGCAGACGGAGCGGTTGTCATCTTTACTTGCTTACGAGGCGGAGGAGAAGGAGTACGACGCACCAGAGCAGCCGGAGCGGCGGCAGGTCTCTTCCGCCCTTGCTGACGAGGCGGAGAAGGAGGAGGCTGGCTGCTCGGGCGCGCCGGCGCAGGCGGAGAAGGAGGCGGGGTGCTACCACATGCCGGAGAAGGAGCCGGCCGAGTGCCATGATCGTCACTCGCTGGAGGAGGAGGCGGTGGAGGAGGCGGAGTGCCCTGACTCGCCGGAGGAGGATTAGGAGGCGGAGGCGTCCAGTTCGGAAGGTTGATGAGCTCCTTCTGCCATCGGCATGGAGTCTTCAGAGCAGAACCCAGCCTAGTCTCCCCTTCACCGGTAGGATGGTCAAGCTGGAGGTCCTCAAATCCCTCCGTTATTTCATCCACCATCACCCTAGCATATCCTTCTGGAATCGGCCGGCAGTGAAAAGTTGCGCTGGGTTCAGTAGGATAAACAGAGCCAACAGCCGCCTTGACCTTCAAATTCATCCATTGCATCATAAGGTGGCAATTTTGAGACTCCATGATAGCATCCACGGGATAGCTGGCAGGAGCCGTCAAGACATGCTCCGGCTGAAGCAGCTCGGTGGAAGCCATGCTGCTTCTCCGCTGAGATGGCGGGATAGCTTCGGGGGAAGCTTCGGCAGTTCGTTTGCTGCGATTTGCTTCTCGTTCCTCTATCGCTTGTACCCTTGCTTGCAGCGCCTGCATTTGGGTCTGCTGCACTTTTTTCCTCCTCTCCTGGCATTTGTAACCGCTTGCGTCCGGAAACCCAACCTTCCACAGAATGGAGCCTGGCGTGCCTCGTGTCCGTCCAGGGTGCTCAGGATTCCCGAGGGCCATTGTGAGCTCGTCGTTCTCTCTGTCTGGAAAGAACGTCCCTTGCTGCGCTGCTTCGATATACTGCTGAAGCTTCTTGACTGGTATGTCCATTTGATCATTCGTCCAAATGCACTTCCCTGATACAGGGTCCAAGGTTCTGCCAGCCCCAAAGAACCAAGTCCGGCAACGGTCTGACCAGTTAATTGTCTCTGGTTCGATCCCTTTATCGACCAGATCATTCTCAGTCCTGGCCCACTTATGCTGGGCTACGAGGTAGCCACCTGACCCCGTGCGATGGTGATGCTTCTTCTTCGCAGCATTTTGCTTGTTTGTCGCCGACATCTTCTTACTATTTTCCAATGTCTTGCGGGCCACAAATGCGGGCCACTGATCTCTGATCTTCTCATATCTGCCCTTGAATTCTAGTGTCTCTTTATTTTCGACAAACTTATTCAGCTCTTTCTTCCACCTCCTGAATAGTTCTGCCATCCTCTTAAGAGCAAAAGACTTGATTAATTGCTCTTTAACTGGCTTCTCCGGATCATCCTCTGGCGCTAGGGTGAAATTTGACTTCAGCTCAGTCCAAAGATCATTTTTCTGCATATCATTGACATAAGACACCTCAGGGTCTTTTGTAGCCGACTTTAACCATTGCTGGATGCTGATCGGGATCTAGTCCCTAACCAAAACCCCGCACTGAGCAACAAATGCGCTCTTTGTCCGGAGGGGTTCAATCGGTTGGCCGTCGGGCGCGATTGCTATGATCTCAAACTTTTCATCCGAGCTCAACTTTTTCTTCGGGCCTCGTCTCTTTACCGAAGTTGTGTTTGATCCGGAGGGCTAGAAAAAAGAACAAAGACTTAATTAATATGTGTACATACCAAAACAATGAATGCATCAATTAGCTAGTCAGCAGAAGCTTAACTAATATATATACCTGGCCGGAATCGGTTCGGTCACCGGAGACGTCATCACGGTCTCCTTCTTGCACCGGCATTGGGTCACCGAAGCCTCCCTCACGGTCTCCTTCTTGCACCGGCATTAGGTCACCGGAGCCATCATAATCATAGCCAGCTGCTTCCAGACCATCGGTGTCGTTGAGAAACAACGAGCAAACGGCATCACTTCCTCGTGCGATTATGTCCCCCAACAACTCTTCTTGTACTTCGTCTCGGGCAGTGTCCATAGTTTCTATAAATATTTACAACATGGCAATTATTATTGAAACATGACAGATGGATATATTAGTGGCAAAAGTAGAACTAATATTAATTAGTTGCCTCGATGCTGCTTCTCTAGGGTTTGGGGTGGCATCGACGCTGCTTCTCTAGGGTTTGGGGTGGCCTCGACAGCGCTTCAAGGATAAAAGAAGAAGAGGAAAAAGAAAAAAAAGAGGAGAAGAAAGAATAGAGGAGTAAGAACTCCTCTATTCTTTCTTCTCCTCTTTTTTTCTTCTTCTTCCTCTTTTTTTTATCGGGAACGAGGGTCGTCGAGGGTCACCGAGCGGTAGAGGAAACCCTAAATAGCAAGTATCGTGGGTGTGAGATACATGTGGCCGTCGGTGTCGGACACTACATCCACATCCCACAAGTGACGTGGGCGTCGAAGCCCGCATCACTTGTGGGACGTGGATGTAATGTCCGACACCGACGACCACATGTATCTCACATCGACGATACTTGCTATTTAGGGTTTCCTCTACCGCTCGGCGACCCTGACCCTCGACGACCCTTGTTCCCGATAAAATAAAGAGGAAGAAGAAGAAAAAAAAGAGAAGAAGAAATCTTTCTTCTCCTCTTTTTTTTCTTCTTCTTCCTCTTTTTTTATCGGAAACGAGGGTCGTCGAGGGTCGCCGAACGGTAGAGGAAACCCTAAATAGCAAGTATCATCGGTGTGAGATACATGTGGCCGTCGGTGTCGAACAGTACATCCACGTCCCACAAGTGAAAAGCCCGCGTCACATGTGGGACGTGGATGTAGTGTCCGACACCCACGACCACATGTATCTCACACCCATGATACTTGCTATTTAGGGTTTCCTCTACTGCTCGGCGACCCACGACGACCCTCGTTCCCGATAAAAAAAGAGGAAGAAGAAGAAAAAAAGAGGAGAAGAAAGAATAAGGAGAAGAACTCCTCTATTCTTTCTTCTCCTCTTTTTTTCTTCTTCCTCTTCTTTTTTTATCCTCTTCTTCCTCTCATGTTCGACCCCCCCCCCTTCGTGTTGAAGTTATCGGGAGGGGGTATATCGACCCCCCACGTGTTGAAGTTATCGGGAGGGGGTATATCGACCCCAACCCACGTGTTGAAGTTATCAGGAGTTTATATCGACACGACATACGTACATGAGGGAAAATAATATTATCGGGGAGGGGTATATATATCGACTCCCCCTCGTGTTGAAGTTATCGGGAGTTTATATCGACACGACATACGTACATGGGAAAATAATATTATCAGGGAGGGGGTATATATATCGACCCCCCCTCGTGTTGAAGTTATCGGGAGGGGGTATATCGACCCCCCCACATGTCGAAGAAAAAAAAGAGGAGAAGAAGAAAGGAATAGAGGAGAAAAGAGAAAATATAATATATATTCTATTTTTTTCTTCTTCTTCTCTATTCCTTTCTTCTTCTCCTCTTCTTTTTCTTCTTTTTTCTTCTTCTTATTTATTTCTCCTCGTCTTCCTCTCCCCCGTTCTTCTCCTTTCTTCCTCTTCTTATTTCCTTTTTCCTCTCATTCTTTTTCTTCTTCTTCCTTCTTAAAAATACATGAAGTAGTATTTCCTAATTCATTGTTCATATGAATATACAAACATTTGCATATTTACAATAATTAATATCACCAAAAAATCTATGAACACAAAAAATCCTAATTTTTCTAAAAAACTATCTTTTGCATATATACATGAACATATATATACACAGAGAACATATATAAATATATATAAAAAACAAGCATATATAAGAAAAAAGCATATATGTGAAAAAAATGCTAGCTAGGGAGGGCGCCGGCCGGACCAGGAGGACCACAGGGTCGGCGGCGAGGATGGTGATGGGGCAGTGGGCGCGCGCTCGGGGTAGGGGGTGCGGGCGACGGCGACGGCGGGCCGGGGCGGCACATGTCGAGGAAGGGGCCGGCGCGGGCGACAGCGAGGGCGGGCCGGGGCGGCGCGCGTCGGGGTAGGGACGCGGGCGACGGCGACGGGGGCGGGCCGGGGCAGCGCGCGTCGGGGCAGGGGCGCGGGCGACGGCGACGACGGGGGCGGGCCGGGGCGGGCGGCGTCGGGGCAGCCTGGCGGCGTCGGCGTCGTCGGGGGCCGCAACTGCAAGATGAGAGTGAAAATTTCCTAAGTGTGGACTCATATAGCAGAGCCTTTAGTCCCGGTTCATGGCAGCAACCGGGACTAAAGGTGGGCATTAGTCCCGGTTGGTGCCACCAACCGGGACCAAAGGCCTTGTGCTGCTGCGGCGTCGAAAGTATAGCCCCACGTCGCTAGTTGAGAGGGGTGCGCAGTGGTTTATAAGCCCCACTGCCGCACCCCTCTCGAGCTTCTCTCTATTGCAGGCTTATGGGCCTAATTGTCACTGCTATGCATGTGGGCCTACTGGGCCTCCTGCGGGCCTGAATCTTGGCCCTTGGATGGGTTTCTAGTCGTATTCAGGCCGTGGGGGCCCAGTAGGTGGCACTTTTTTTGTTTTTTTGTTGCTTTATTTATTTTATTTCCTTTTGTTTTTTGCTTTATTTTTTAATTCTTTATGCTTTTAGTTTTAGAAAAATTATAAACTTTTTGTTAATGCCATTAGTTTTCAAATTTGAAAACAGTTTTTTGTTTTCTTTGTTGCTTTATTTATTTTATTTGTTTCTACTTACAACAAAATACTTATTGTTGCTATTTTTTCCAGTTTTTTGTTTTGTTTTCTGCATTATTTATTTTCTTTTGTTTTTTGCTTTATTTTTTATTCTTTTTGCTTTTAGTTTTAGAAAAATTATAAACTTTCTGTTAGTGCCATTAGTTTTCAAATTTGAAAATACTTTTTTAGTTTTTTGTTTTCTTTGTTGCTTTATTTATTTTATTTTGTTTCTATTTACAAAAAAAATACTTATTGTTGCTATTTTTTTCTTTTCCAGATTTTTTGTTTTGTTTTCTACATTATTTATTTTCTTTTGTTTTTTGCTTTATTTTTTATTTCTTTTTTGCTTTTAGGTCAGCTAAATTATAAACTTTCTCTTAGTGCCATTAGTTTTAGAAAAATTATAAACTTCTTGTTAGTGCCATTAGTTTTCAAATTTGAATAGTTAAAATTTGAATTCTTTGAAATTTGTGTGAATCACAAGTTTGTGATTAACTCTGAAAAAGTTGGCATAGCATACTCGTGTGTTACAAAGTTGGCATGGTATCATCATAAGAGTTGCGGGAGAAAGTCTTCACTTTTTCTTCGCTTGTGTCATTTTCTTATTGCGCCGTAACCATGGATAATCTTCATCGTTTATTAGGATGCTTGGGTCAGCCTTGACATTGAAGGGAGGAATTTCATGAAACTTTTCATAATCTTCAGACATGTCTGTCTTGCCGTCCACTCCCAGGATGTCCCTTTTTCCTGAAAGAACTATGTGGCTCTTTGGCTCATCGTATGATGTATTCGCTTCCTTATCTTTTCTTTTTCTCGGTTTGGTAGACATGTCCTTCACATAGATAACCTGTGCCACATCATTGGCTAGGTCGAACGGTTCGTCAGTGTACCCAAGATTTTTCAGATCCACTGTTGTCATTCCGTACTGTGGGTCTACCTGTACCCCGCCGCCTGACAGATTGACCCATTTGCACTTAAACAAAGGGACCTTAAAATCATGTCCGTAGTCAAGTTCCCATATGTCCACCATGTAACCATAATATGTGTCCTTTCCGCTCTCGGTTGCTGCATCAAAGTGAGACGTGTTTCCAACCAACTACTGAAAGTCCTGATGTGTTCACATGTAATCCAGTCGTCGCACTGCTCCGGGTGTTTGGAGCGCAGATTGTTCTTGTGTTCATCGACATACGGGGTCACCAAGGTAGAGTTCTGTAGAACTGTGTAGTGTTCTTGAGACCAAGAATATCTGTCCCTGCATATTATTGAGTCACTTCCAAGAGTGCCTTTTCCAGTCAGTCTCCCCTCATACTGCGATTTAGGGAGACCTATCTTCTTAAGGCCAGGAATGAAGTCAACACAAAACCCGATAACATCCTCTGTTTGATGGCCCTTGGAGATGCTTCCTTCTGGCCTAGCGTGGTTACGGACATATTTCTTTAGGACTCCCATGAACCTCTCAAAGGGGAACATATTGTGTAGAAATACGGGCCCCAGGATGACAATCTCGTCGACTAGATGAACTAGGACGTGCGTCATGATATTGAAGAAGGATGGTGGGAACACCAGCTCGAAACTGACAAGACATTGCGCCACATCACTCCTTAGCCTTGGTACGATTTCTGGACGATCACCTTCTGAGAGATTGCATTGAGGAATGCACATAGCTTCACAATGGCTAATCGGACGTTTTCCGATAGAAGCCCCCTCAATGCAACCGGAAGCAGTTGCGTCATAATCACGTGGCAATCATGAGACTTTAGGTTCTGAAACTTTTTCTCTGGCATATTTATTATTCCCTTTATATTCAACAAGAAGCTAGTCGTGACCTTCATACTGAGCAGGCATTCAAAGAAGATTTCTTTCTCTTCTTTCATAAGAGCGTAGCTGGCACGACCTTTATACTGCTTCGGAGGCATGCTGTCTTTTTCGTGCAAACGTTGCAGGTCCTCCCGTGCCTTAGGTGTATCTTTTGTCTTCCCATACACGCCCAAGAAGCCTAGCAGGTTCACGCAAAGGTTCTTCGTCATGTGCATCACGTCGATTGAAGAGCGGACCTCTAGGTCTTTCCAGTAGGGTAGGTCCCAAAATATAAATTTCTTCTTCCACATGGGTGCGTGTCCCTCAGCGTCATTCGGAACAGCTAGTCCGCCGGGAACCTTTCCAAAGATTACGTTTAAATCATTGACCATAGCAAGTACGTGATCACTGGTACGCATGGCGGGCTTCTTCCGGTGATCTGCCTCGCCTTTGAAATGCTTGCCTTTCTTTCGACATTGATGGTTGGTCAGAAGAAATCGACGATGGCCCAGGTACACATTCTTCCTGCATTTTTCCAGGTATATACTTTCGGTGTCATCTAAACAGTGCGTGCATGCATGGTATCCTTTGTTTGTCTGTTCTGAAAGGTTACTAAGAGCGGGCCAATCGTTGATGGTCATGAACAGCAATGCCTTTAGGTTAAATTCCTCCTGTCTGTGCTCATCCCACATACGTACACCGTTTCCATTCCACAGCTGTAAAAGTTCTTCAACTAATGGCCTTAGGTACACATCAATGTCGTTGCCAGGTTGCTTAGGGCGTTGGATGAGAACTGGCATCATAATGAACTTCCGCTTCATGCACATCCAAGGAGGAAGGTTATACATACATAGAGTCACAGGCCAGGTGCTGTGATTGCTGCTCTGCTCCCCGAAAGGATTAATGCCATCCGCTCTTAAAGCAAACCATACATTCCTTGGGTCCTTTGCAAACTCATCCCAGTACTTTCTCTCGATTTTTCTCCACTGCGACCCGTCAGCGGGTGCTCTCAACTTCCCATCTTTCTTCCGGTTCTCACTGTGCCATCGCATGAATTTGGCATGCTCTTTGTTTCTGAATAGACATTTCAACCGTGGTATTATAGGAGCATACCACATAACCTCCGCAGGAACCCTCTTCCTGGGGGGCTTGCCGTCAAAATCACCAGGGTCATCTCGTCTGATCTTATACCGCAATGCACCGCATACTGGGCATGCATTCAAATCCTTGTATGCACCGCGGTAGAGGATGCAGTCATTAGGGCATGCATGTATCTTCTCCACCTCCAATCCTAGAGGGCATACGACCTTCTTTGTTGCGTATGTACTATCGGGCAATTCGTTATCCTTTGGAAGCTTCTTCTTCAATATTTTCAGTAGCTTCACAAATCCTTTGTCAGCCACAACATTCTCTGCCTTCCACTGCAGCAATTCCAGTACGGTACCGAGCTTTGTGTTGCCATCTTCGCAATTGGGGTACAACCCTTTTTTGTGATCCTCTAACATGCGATCGAACTTCAGCTTCTCCTTTTGACTTTCGTATCGCGTCCTTGCATCGACAATGACCCGGCGGAGATCATCATCATCGGGCACATCATCTGGTTCCTCTTGATCTTCAGCAGCTTCACCCGTTGCAGCATCATTGGGCACATCATCTGGTTCCTCTTGATCTTCACCAGCTCCCCCCGTTGCAGCATCACCGTATTCAGGGGGCACATAGTTGTCATCGTACTCTTCTTCTTCGCCATCTTCCATCATAACCCCTATTTCTCCATGCCTCGTCCAAACATTATAGTGTGGCATGAAACCCTTGTAAAGTAGGTGGGAGTGAAGGATTTTCCGGTTAGAGTAAGACCTCATATTCCCACATTCAGTGCATGGACAACACATAAAACCATTCTGCTTGTTTGCCTCAGCCGCATCGAGAAACTCATGCACGCCCTTAATGTACTCAGAGGTGTGTCTGTCACTGTACATCCATTACCGGTTCATCTGCGTGCATTATATATAATTAAGTGTCCAAATTAATAGAAGTTCATCATCACATTAAAACCAAAGTGCATACATAGTTCTCATCTAACAACATATAGCTCTCCATAGCATCTAATTAATTAAACCATACGTTGAAACTATGTAAAACATTTTAATGCGAAAACAAATGCGATCATAATCGCAACCAAGGTAACAATTGATCCAACGGCATAATGATACCAAGCCTCGGTATGAATGGCATATTTTCTAATCTTTCTAATCTTCAAGCGCATTGCATCCATCTTGATCTTGTGATCATCGACGACATCCGCAACATGCAACTCCAATATCATCTTCTCCTCAATTTTTTTTATTTTTTCCTTCAACAAATTGTTTTCTTCTTCAACTAAATTTAACCTCTCAACAATAGGGTCGGTTGGCATTTCCGACTCACATACATCCTACATAAATAAAATCTATGTCACGTTGGTCGGCATAATTTTCATAAACAATAAATGAACCAATAGTTATAAAGATAATATATATACCACATCCGAATCATAGACAGGACGAGGGCCGATGGGGGCGGATACCAAAACCATCGCACTATATAAGATGCAATAATAAAAGTAAGAAAATAATACAAGTATCTATGTAAACATACAAGTAAGAATATTTTTCCTTTCAAAAAGAAGATAAGAACAAGAGGCTCACCACGGTGGTGCCAGCGATGAGCTCGGCGCGGGTGATCGACGGTCGTGAAGACGGGGACGGGGCGTGATGGACCGCTAAATCTAGACAATTATTGAGGAAAATGGAGCTTGGAGGTCGAGTTTGGAGAGGAGAAAGCTTAAGTAGTGTGGCTCGGGCATTCCATCGAACACCTTGTGTGCATAGGAGGTGAGCTAGAGCACCACCAAGCCCTCTCCTCCTCGTCCAGAAAAAAACAGAGTAGTGTGCTCTGCTCTTACGCGAGGGGGTATATATAGGCACCTCATTGGTCCCGGTTGGTGGCATGAACCAGGACTAAAGGGGAGCCTTTGGTCCCGGTTCAAGCCACCAACCAGGACCAATGGTGGTGGGCCAGGAGCGAGGCCCATTGGTCCCGGTTCGTCCCACCAACCGGGACCAAAAGGTCCAGATGAACCAGGACCAATGGCCCACGTGGCCCGGCCGGCCCCCTGGGCTCACGAACCGGGTCCAATGCCCCCATTGGTCCCGGTTCTAGACTGAACCGGGACTAATGGGCTGACCCGGCCTGGACCAAAACCCTGTTTTCTACTAGTGCAGAGGTGAGGACTATCCTGATGAATGGGCCAAGCACCAAGGCAAGTTGGCTAAGCAAGCCAAAGAAGCAGTGAATAAATTCAATGAAGACTCTGCTGTAGCTGCTGCCTCTGCTGAGGTCCTTACTGTCAAGCCAAAGAAGGCTATGTCAAAGAAGCCTGCGCGCAAGCCAAGTGCTTCCTCAGCAATGCCCTCACGACTAGAATCAGCAAAGCCCTCACGGCCAATTCCTCATGCTGCTCCTATTCCTCCAAAGTCCTCAGCTCCTCCGCCAAAGCCTTCAGCTGTTCCGACCAAATCCTCAGCACCTGTGCATCTCGCTTCGTGCCAAAGGACAGCCGGCATCTCCATTGCCTCAGGTGTCTCAGCTAGTTCCTCAGCTGCACCAAGTTCCTCAGCTGGCCCCTCACTGCTCAAGACAAAGGCCACTGCTGGACGAGGTCCACGCCCAAGTCCTCAAAAGAAGCAAGTCACTTTGCAAGTGCCGTCTGATGAAGACGAAGCTGATGATAATGAACTTGCAGAAATCATCAGAGACAGGCAAGTCAGGGCCGCTAGAGCCAAAGGATCAGAGGTGCCACTGCTTTTGGATCCCAAGCTGATCCTCGACTACATTGATGATTGGCACAAGGACCCCAACACTCCCTTGCCTGACTTCAAGCTGACTCCTGGCGGAAGTCACATGCTGACCCACTTTATTCAAGAAGAAAAGTGGAAATTTGAGAAGGCTAGGCAGATCAAGAAAGCGCAGTACAAGAAAGAGCACTATCTGAACAAAAATGTTGTCTCTATGACAACTGAAGAACTTGTCACTATTCATACTGAGATTAAGAAACTCAGTGATGACTTTGACGCGTATCACGCTAATTGGCTTGGAGCCAAGGTTCGTTTTGTGAAACTTGCGGATAACTTCACTTCCAATGTTGTAGCCCCAACGCAACAGGAAATTCCTCAGGCTGAAGCATCTGCTCAGCCTACTGAAGAAAATGCCAGCACCGCTGATGACAATCAGGCTGCTGAAGATAATGTGAGTTCTAGGGCTGATGACTGCATTCCAGCCACTGAAGAAATTGCCAGAGCACCCGCTAGTGGTGTGCCTGAAGAAACTGAAGAACTCAAGGCAACTGCATTAGTTGTGCCTAAAGAAAATCAACCAGATTCCTCAGCTGCTCCTGCACCAACTTCAACTCCAATCCTTCCATCTGCATCAGATGTGAAGAAGACCAAGGCTGCAAAGCGTGCCGAAGTGAAGAAAAGGAAAGCATCAACTGCTTCAAATTCTTCAGCTCCGAAGAAAATGAAGCCTATGACAAGTTCATTTGCACATCCGATTGATGGTGTTCCCATCTCAACCAGGCCATCAAAGGACCTTGTTCCTTTTGATGAAGAATATGTGATCCCTAGCGGATCTGATGAAGCAACTCATTCTGCTACTTCGTCTGAACCGTTGGATGAAGAAATTGAAGTGGACGCGATCCCTTCAACACCTATCATCTCCTCGCCTATGCCTCAGTTCACAGCTGAAGAGTCTGGCGTTGAAGAAATGGAAGATGAAGATGTGGACATTGGCTGCTCCACACCCGTAATCAGTGATGAATTCTGGGAAAGTCAGCATCCAAACTCTCCAATGTTCACCCCTCTACAGCAAATTCCTCAGTCCCCCACACAAACTTTTCACATGGGCTCTGAAGAAACTCATCCCACTGCATCTGTCCATGAGGAAATTCCAGCCACTAGCGCTGAAGAAACTGCTGCTGCTGAACAACCAACGATGCAGACTGCCACTGAGGAGGAACCAGAAATTCCTCAGCCTGAAGAACCTGCGATTGAGATTCCTGAGGTCATGATGCAACTCACTGACACTCCTCTGCCGAAGCCAAAGGACCCATTCTCACGCAAGCAAAAGTTCAAGGCGGATGATTTCTTCGGCGAGCACGTATTCTTCGAAGATTACAACCCATATGACTCTTCTCGCATTAGGAAGAGGCGTTTCTGGACTGCTAGTCAGGCCAATTTCTATTCCTCAGTGCTGTTCAACAAGGAGAAGATTTTCTACCGTGAGCATATTCCTCACGTGGATATGGAATCTCTGCCGTGCTTCGCACCAGTCCTCAGTGTTCTTCACGACGCTGGGCTGCTCAACTTTTGCTCTGACATCTGCGATTGGAATGAAGAACTGATTCTTCAATTCTATGCAACGCTGCACATCACCGGAGATGCTGAAGATGTGAATTCACGGGTGCTGGACTGGATGTCTGAAAATACTCACTACACTACACCAGCCTATGAATTGCTTCGTGCTCTACCACTCAGTCCTCCCCTTGAAGAAGCTCGCTGCATCTACAGCGAACCTGAGCTCACACATCATTACATGCAGGTGCTGATGAAACCTTTGAAGCCAGGTCAAGAACCAAGAACCAAATTCCTCGTGAAGGAATTGTTGTATGTGCCCAGAACTGTCTATCGTATTCTTACGAGGACAATCAGTCCTATCAAAGGCCACGACTCATCTGATGAGGAAATTGTTGGCATCATGAAGAATCTGGTATTCAACATCGTTCATGGCATTCCTGTTAATTATCACGATTTCTTCATGAGGACTATGGCCAATGTTGCACTGTCTCCGTTTGAGCTGAAGCCTTATACACCTTGGATCATGAGATTCCTTAGGACAAGGTCTTCACTCAACTACAAAGCTGATTTCCAGAATCATCTCAGCTACTTGCCCCCAATTGAAGTCCTCAAGCAGACATATTCCTCAGTTGATGGCAAGGGCAAGGCACCAGCTGTAATTGATGAAGGCATTCGTCCATTGGATGGTTAGTTTTGCAAAGCTTCATCTTATTCCACCAATGATGACTCTGCCACACATGACTCTGCCAATGCACCCAAGTCCACTCCTCAAGCCACTGCTCCGCACGTGATGACTGATCGTGAACTTCTGCTTAGTCTTCACCAGAAGGTGGATCGAAATCACAAATGGGTTAAGCGTCAGTTTGGTTCACTTCTTCACAACATGACTGCCACACACAATGCAGTGAAGAAAAACCACTACTACCTCCATCAAGTCTTCGGTCGCACCTCGGCAATCCTGTCACATCTGTATGGTGAAGAAGATCTGAAGAACATGGGTCTTAATGAAGATTTTGACTGGTCTGCACCAACACCGAAGAAATTCAAGAAGGTCAAGGTTCCTTCTTTGGTGGCCAGCTCATATTCTTCATTGCGCGACACTGATGAACATGAAGATTTGGACGACACTGCAGCAGGACCTACATCAACCACGACCCCAACAACGTTGGCGCTCCTTCATCAACATGATTATCTTCAGGGGCGTTAGTCCTCATTTTTGATCCTTTTGGTCATTCGATGACAATGGGGGAGAAATATGAGTTAGTCTTCAAGCGGGTCTACTATATGGATGTTTTTTTGCTAAGTTACAACTCTCGTTCTTCTGAAACTTTATTAGATCGAGTTGTAATCTTAAACTGCATGGTGCTCTGATACTTTTGATGCACTGTGCTCTGATACTCTTGATGCACTATTCTGCATGCTTATTCCTCGTTAATATTATTGCACGCATGCTGAATTTCATCAGGCACCATATTTCATCATGCATTTCAAATTCTTCATATTATATGTTAAATGCGTGTATGAATTACAAGATATAGGGGGAGATCTCCATGATTCAACTCTTCAAGTGTGCATTGCTTCAAAAGCAAATTCCTCACTATGCACATCTTCAGGGGGAGTTCTTCTATATCTTGCAATCAAATTCCACAATATCAGTATTTACACTTCATATGTTTATCCCCGTTGAAAACTTAACCTATATTGTCATCAATCACCAAAAAGGGGGAGATTGTAAGTGCATCTAGTGCCCCTTAGTGATTTTGGTGTATTGAAGACTTATAGGTTAAGGGACTAATGCGTGTGTGAGTGTATGCAGGTCTATAAGTCTATGAGGAGTTTGATATTTACAGGAAATGTCGACCCCTAAAAATGAATATCTTCGACTGAAGATTTTGGTATTTCTGAAGACTTTCATGAAGACTTTGAAAGTGAAGAAATTGGTGTGTCCGTGAAGACTTGATATTCATGCGAGAAATATGAAGCTTGAAGACTTTCGTCTTCATAGTTTTGTTTTTCTCTTTCTTGAGTCATAGGAAACACCGTACTGTTAAAGGGGGTCGAGGAAATACTAAGGAAAATTTCCATGTGACGCTCAACTCAAAATCCTACACCTACCAATCCCTTCGGGTGAAGCCATTGGAAATCTCATATAGTTCAGTCAATTTCTTTAGTGACGGAGACGAAGTTCTTCTGGTCTCTGAAGAATTTGTCCTGACTGAGGAGTTAGGAATTTGCCAGTGCGGATTGCCTACACAGTGATGAACATGATAGGCCTGAGGATTTTGCTACTCAAAATTCCGACCGTTGCTGTGCTATGCGGCAGCTGTCCCAAAATATCTATCCACCTAACGGTCATATCATTGAAGGGCATTTATGTCTTATCATGTTAGGCTGCTCCCTAGGCTATAAATAGCCGCCCCCTACAACCACTAGCTGGTTGGATGCTCCGAGAGAAACTGACACTTGTCATTTGAGAGCAACCCATCCTCTGAGGACTTTGAGCGAAAATCATCAAGTGAGGAAAAACCAAAAATCCAAAACCAAACACCTACAAACCCCAAGTGATTGAGCATCACTGAAGAGATTGATCCTGAGTGGATCCGACGCTTGTTACCTTTGAAGACTGTGCTTCTTCCAGACGGTTAGGCATCATGGTCTAGAGCATCCAAGAGGAATTGTGGATCACCAAGTGACCAAGTTTGTGAAGGTTTGGAAGTCACCCGAAGACTTACCACGAGTGATTGGACGAGGTCTGTGTGACCTTAGTTCAAGGAGAATACGGTGAGGACTGGGTGTCTTGGACTAAGTGTCCTTGACTGGGTGTCCGGGATTGTGTGTCCTCGAGTTTAAATACTCAGCCACTCCAACCAGACGTACAACTGAGATAGCAGTTGGAACTGGTCTACCAAATCATTGTCTTCACCGAGCTTACTGGTTCTATTTCCGCAACATTTTCATTTCCTCATAACTATGCTGTGTGTTTGTTCATATATGTGTTTGAAGACTTTAACTGAAGACTTTCTTAATTTCCTCAGTTCAATTTCTTTAGTCTGTTTGTCTTCGTCCTGTGTTATCCTATGATTACGCTTCCTGTACTCTGTGCCTGTCTTCATTTCATCATGATGACTATGCTTGTATTCTGTTATGTTTACTTTTGAGTACTTATTCCACTGCTAGTAGTTCTTCGCTAAGGAATTTCCTCACCGGAAAACTTCCTAGTGAAGAATTTCATAAAAATCGCCTATTCACCCCCCTCTAGTCGATATAACGCACTTTCAAGCAGCGTGTTCAGGACCGGGTGTCCGGGACTGTGTGTCCTCGAGTTTAAATACTCAGCCGCTCCAACCAGACGTACAACTGAGACAGCAGTTGGAACTGGTCTACCAAATCATTGTCTTCACCAAGCTTACTGGTTCTATTCCCTCAACTCGTTCATTTCCTCATAACTGTGTTGCGTGTTTGTTCATATCTGTGTTTGAAGACTTTGACTGAAGACTTTCTCAATTTCCTCAGTTCAATTTCTTCAGTCTGTTTGTCTTCATCCTGTGTTATCATGTGCTTACGCTTCCTGTACTCTGTGCCTGACTTAATTTCATCATGATGACTATGCTTGTATTCTGTTATGTTTACTTTTGAGTACTTATTCCGCTACTAGTAGTTCTTCGCTGAGGAATTTCCTCACCGGCAAATTCCTCAGTGAAGAATTTCATAAAAATCGCCTATTCAACCCCCCTCTAGTCGATATAACGCACTTTCAACAACAGGATGCCGAGCCTTTACTCCCGAGTTGTGCAGCATCGTCTGGCCAGTAAAACTCAAGCCAGACTTGCCTCTGCACTACGATGGCACCCCGACCCTACGTAGTTCTTGCAGCTCTACGAGCTGAGAATCGAGGCAGCAAACGGAGACGAGAAGGTCATGGCGAACTGGTTTCCCATGGCCCTCAAGGATGGCGCGCACTTGTGGCTCTTGAACCTGCCCAATCGGTGCCTCCTTGGACTTCTCCAACTCGGCAGTAGCAGCAGTCAGCTACGTCCGACACTGCTCCAGCTCCAGAGATAGCATGCTGTTCTTCTCCGTGAGTACCTGATTACACATTGATCCTTAAAATCAGTTGCTTCAACTATTTTCAAGTCTCGGGAGCTACTGGTATATGGCTATTAAATCTACACGAAATCATCTTACTCGCATATCCTTTGAAAGCTGGCGAGTGGCCCCAGCAAGCCCATCTCGAGCAGCTTGGATGTATGCGTCCACCGAACTAAAGGCATTAAATGCCTCTTCAATAAAGGTAGGTGAGGGAGTCCTGGACTAAGGGGTCCTCGGGCGTCCGGCCTGTTGATACGTCTCCAACGTATCTATAATCTTCGATTGCTCCATGCGATATTATCTACTGTTTTGGACTATATTGGGCTTTATTTTCCACTTTTATATTATTTTTGGGACTAACCTATTAACCGGAGGCCTAGCCTAGAATTGCTGTTTTTTTTGCCTATTTCAGTGTTTCGGAGAAACAGAATATCAAACGGAGTCCAAACGGAATGAAACCTTCGGAAACGTGATTTTCTCATCAGGTAAGATCCAGGAGACTTGGACCCTCCATCAAGAAAGCCACACGGCGGTCACGAGGGTGGAGGGTGCCCCCCTAGGGTGCGCCCCTACCTCGTGGGCCCCTCGAAGCTCCACCGACGTACTCCTTCCTCCTATATATATCCACGTACCCCCAAACGATCGGGGACGGAGCCAAAAACCTAATTCCACCGCCGCAACTTTCTATATCCACGAGATCCCATCTTGGGGCCTGTTCCGGAGCTCCGCCGGAGGGGGCATCGATCACAGAGGGCTTCTACATCATCATCCAAGCCCCTCCGATGAAGTGTGAGTAGTTTACTTCAGACCTGCGGGTCCATAGTTAGTAGCTAGATGGCTTCTTCTCTCTTTTTGGATCTCAATACAATGTTCTCCCCCTCTCTCATGGAGATCTATTTGATGTAATCTTCTTTTTGCGGTGTGTTTGTTTGGACCGATGAATTGTGGGTTTATAATCAAGTCTATCTATGAATAATATTTGAATCTTCTCTGAATTCTTTTATGTATGATTGGTTATCTTTGCAAGTCTCTTCGAATTATCAGTTTGGTTTGTCCTACTACATTGGTTGTTCTGGCCATGGGAGAAGTGCTTAGCTTTGGGTTCGATCTTGCGGTGTCCTTTCCCAGTGACAGAAGGGGCAGCAAGGCACGTATTGTATCGTTGCCATCGAGGATAACAAGATGGGTTTTTTATCATATTGCATGAAACTATCCCTCTACATCATGTCATCTTGCTTAAGGTGTTAATCTGTTTTTAACTTAATACTCTAGATGCATGCTGGATAGCGGTCGATGAGTGGAGTAATAGTAGTAGATGGAGGCAGGAGTCGGTTTACTTGTCTCGGACGTGATGCCTATATACATGATCATACCTACATATTCTCATAACTATGCTCAATTCTGTCAATTGCTCAATAGTAATTTGTTCACCCACCGTAGAATACTTATGCTCTTGAGAGAAGCCACTAGTGAAACCTATGGCCCCCGGGTCTCTTTCTTATTATATCAATCTCCATCACTTTATTATTGCTTTGCTTTTACTTTGCCTTTTACTTTTCACTTTGCATCTCTATACCAAAAATACCAAAAATATTATTTATTATCTCTATCAGATCTCACTTTCGTAAGTGACCGTAAAGGGATTGACAACCCCTAAGCGCGTTGAGCTATTGTTTTTGTGTAGGTACAAGGGACTCGCGCGTAGCCTCCTACTGGATTGATACCTTGGTTCTCAAAAACTGAGGGAAATACTTACGCTACTTTGCTGCATCATCCTCTCCTCTTCGGGGAAATCCAACGCAGTGCTCAAGAGGTAGCAAGAAGAATTTCTGGCGCCGTTGCCAGGGAGTCTGTGCAAAAGTCAACATACCAAGTACCCATCACAATCCCTATCTCCCGCATTACATTATTTGCCATTTGCCTCTCGTTTTCCTCTCCCCCACTTCACCCTTGCCATTTTATTCGCCCTCTCTCTCTATCTAACTCTCTATTTTCCTCTTTTTGTCTGTTTGTTTTTTGTTTTCTTGTTTGTTAGTTTGTTTGCTTGTCGTTATGGCTAGTCCCTTTTCTTCTCCGTTGACCCCTGAGTTCAAAATCTTTCACTTTAAACAAAGGTTAGGAGAAAACCTAAAAGATGCCTGGTTGAGAATAATGGAATCTCATCGTAATTGTACCTCTGAAATAAATCTGAGAATTTTGCTTCACAATTTTTATGTTGGATTAAACATGTCTTATAGACAACTCTTGGATTGCGTTGCCAAAGGCAATTTTATTGAAATTGATCCCCATATTGCACTTGAAATTATAGAAGGTATAGTGGGAACACTACCTCAACAAAAGGGGCCTCATCCTACTCAGGAAGGGACACAAGTTTTTGAAAAAAATTGTGAAGTTACTAAAATCTTGCAGAAATCTCTTGAACCTCTTAAGAACATTAGTGGAAATATTCACCGCATGAATATGTTGATTACCCTTTGCAATAAGCGGTTGGATGCTTTAGATCTAAAAATTTCAGAATATGAAGGGAAACATAAATAACCTCCCGAATTCGAGCTTGATTCCGCTAAAAAATTGAAAACCAAAGATGACAATACCTAGATCTATTCTTGCTTGTTATGCCTAGCTAGGGGCGTTAAACGCTAGCGCTTGTTGGGAGGCAACCCAATTTTATTTTTATTCCTTGCTTTTTGCTCCTGTTTAGTAATAAATAATTTATCTAGCCTCTGTTTTGGTTGTGTTTTTTGTGTTTAATTATTGTTTGTGCCAAGTAGAACCGTTGGGAAGACTTGGGGAAAGTCTTGTTGAACTTGCTGTAAAAAACAGAAACTTTAGCACTCACGAGAACTGCTGTAATTTTATTTGGAAAGTGCTATTTAGTTAATTCTTTTTGCATATGATTAATAGATAAATACCTTACGTACAGAAATTTATTTTAGAATTTTTGGGGTTCCAGATCTTGCGCTAGCTACATATTACTACAGACTGTTCTGTTTTTGACAGATTCTGTTTTTTGTGTGTTGTTTGCTTATTTTGATGAATCTATGGCTAGTAAAATAGTTTATAAACCATAGAGAAGTTGGAATACAGTAGGTTTAACACCAATATAAATAAAGAATGAGTTCATTACAGTATCTTGAAGTGGTCTTTTGTTTTCTTTCGCTAACGGAGCTCACGAGTTTTCTACTTTAAGTTTTGTGTTGTGAAGTTTTCAAGTTTTGGGTAAAGATTTGATGGATTATGGAACAAGGAGTGGCAAGAGCCTAATCTTGGGGATTCCCATGGCACCCCCAAGATAATCTAAGGACACCTAAAAGCCAAAGCTTGGGGATGCCCCGGAAGGCATCCCCTCTTTCGTCTACTTCTATCGGTAACTTTACTTGGAGCTATATTTTTATTCACCACATGATATGTGTTTTGCTTGGAGCGTCTTTTATGATTTGAGTCTTTTCTTGTTAGTCTACCAAAATCATCCTTGCTGTACACACCTTTTGAGAGAGCCATACATGATTTGGAATTTGATAGAATACTCTATGTGCTTCACTTATATCTTTTGAGCTTTATAGTTTTTCTATAGTGCTTCACTTATATATTTTAGAGCATGGTGGTGGATTTGTTTTATAGAAACTATTGATCTCTCATGCTTCACTTAGATTATTTTGAGAGTCTTATTAGCATGGTAATTTTCTTAAAATCCTAATATGCTTGGTATGCAAGATTAATAATAAAACTTTCTTATGAGTGTGTTGAATACTAAGAAAAGTTTGACGCTTGATGATTGTTTTGAGATATGGAGGTAATAATATCAAAGTCATGCTAGTTGAGTAGTTGTGAAATTGAGAAATACTTGTGTTGAAGTTTGCAGGTCCCGTAGCATGCATGTATGGTAAACGTTATGCAACAAATTTGAAACATGAGGTGTTATTTGATTGTCTTCCTTATGAGTGGCGGTCGGGGACGAGCGATGGTCTTTTCATACCAATCTATCCCCCTAGGAGCATGTGCGTAGTGCCGAGGTTTTTGATGACTTGTAGATTTTTGCAATAAGTATGTGAGTTCTTTATGACTAATGTTGAGTCCATGGATTATACTCACTCTCACCCTTCCATCCTTGCTAGCCTCTTCGGTACCGTGCATTGCCCTTTCTCACATTGAGAGTTGGCACAAACTTCGCCGGTGCATCCAAACCTCATGATATGATACGCTCTTTCACACATAAACCTCCTTATATCTTCCTCAAAACAGCCACCATACCTACCTATTATGGCATTTTCACAGCCATGCAACTTTCCATCATTCCGTTCATCATGACACATTCATCATTGTCATATTGCTTAGCATGATCATGTAGTTGACATAGTATTTGTGGCAAAGCCACCGTTCATAATTCGTTCATACATGTCACTCTTGGTTCATTGCATATCCCGGTACACCGCCGGAGGCATTAATATAGAGTCATCTTTGTTCTACTATCGAGTTGTAATCATTGAGTTGTAAATAAATAGAAGTGTCATCATCCTCATTATTAGACCATTTTGCCAAGTGAGGAATAAAAAAAGAGAAAGGCCATAAAAAAGAGAAGGCCCAAAAAAAGAGAAAGGCCATAAAAAAGGCCCAAAAAAATTGAGAGAAAAAGAGAGAAGGGACAATGTTACTATCCTTTTACCACACTTGTGCTTCAAAGTAGCACCATGATCTTCATAGTAGAGAGTCTCTCATGTTATCACTTTCATATACTAGTGGGAATTTTTCATTATAGAACTTGGCTTGTATATTCCAACAATGGGCCTCATCAAGTGCCCTAGGTCTTCGTGAGCAAGAAAGTTGGATGCACCCCCACTAGTTTCTTTTATTGTGCTTTCAAACATTTATAGCTCTAGTGCATCCGCTGCATGGCAATCCCTACTCCTTGCATTAACATCAATCGATGGGCATCTCCATAGCCCATTGATTAGCCTCGTTGATGTGAGACTTTCTCCTTTTTGTCTTCTCCACATAACCCCCCTCATTATATTCTATTCCACCCATAGTGCTATGTCCATGGCTCGCGCTCATATATTGCGTGAAAGTTTATATGTTTGAGATTACTAAAGTATGAAACAATTTCTTGGCTTGTCATCGGGGTTGTGCATGATGAGAGCATTCTTGTGTGATGAAAATGAAACATGACTAAACTATATGATTTTGTAGGGATGAACTTCCTTTGGCCATGTTATTTTGAGAAGACATAATTGCTTAGTTAGTATGCTTGATGTATTATCATTTTTATGTCAATATGAGCTTTTGTCTTGAATCTTTCGGATCTGAATATTCATACCACAATTAAGAAGAATTACATTAAAATTATGCCAAGTAGCACTCCGCATCAAAAATTCTATTTTTATCATTTACCTACTCGAGGACGAGCAGGAATTAAGCTTGGCAATGCTTCATACGTCTCCAATGTATCTATAATTTTTGATTTCTCCATGCTATATTATCTACTATTTTGGACTATATTGGGCTTTATTTTCCACTTTTATATTATTTTTGGGACTAACCTATTAACCGGAGGCCCAGCCCAGAATTGTTGTTTTTTGCCTATTTCAGTGTTTTGGAGAAATAGAATATCAAACGGAGCGCAAACAGAATGAAACCTTCGGAAACGTGATTTTCTCATCAAATAAGATCCAGGAGACTTGGACCCTCCATCAAGAAAGAAACGAGGCGGTCACGAGGGTGGAGGGCGCCCCCCTAGGGCGCCCCCCTGCCTTGTGGGCCCCTTGAAGCTCCACCGACGTACTCCTTCCTCCTATATATATCCACGTAGCCCCAAACGATCGGGGACGGAGCCAAAAACCTAATTCCACCACCGCAACTTTCTATATCCATGAGATCCCATCTTGGGGCCTGTTCCGGAGCTTCGTCGGAGGGGGCATCAATCACGGAGGGGTTCTACATCATCATCCAAGCCCCTCCGATGAAGTGTGAGTAGTTTACTTCAGACCTACGGGTCCATAGTTAGTAGCTAGATGGCTTCTTCTCTCTTTTTGGATCTCAATACAATGTTCTCCCCCTCTCTCATGGAGATCTATTCGATGTAATCTTCTTTTTGCGGTGTGTTTGTTTGGACCGATGAATTGTGGGTTTATAATCAAGTCTATCTATGAATAATATTTGAATCTTCTCTGAATTCTTTTATGTATGATTGGTTATCTTTGCAAGTCTCTTCGAATTATCAGTTTGGTTTGGCCTACTAGATTGGTTGTTCTTGCCATGGGAGAAGTGATTAGCTTTGGGTTCGATCTTGCGGTGTCCTTTCCCAGTGACAGAAGGGGCAGCAAGGCACATATTGTATCGTTGCCATCAAGGATAACATGATGGTTTTTTTATCATATTGCATGAAACTATCCCTCTAAAACATGTCATCTTGCTTAAGGCGTTACTCTGTTTTTATTTTAATACTCTAGATGCATGCTGGATAGCGGTCGATGACTGGAGTAATAGTAGTAGATGCAGGTAGGAGTCGGTCTACTTGTCTCGGACGTGATGCCTATATACATGATCAGACCTAGATATTCTCATAACTATGCTCAATTCTGTCAATTGCTCAACAGTAATTTGTTCACCCACCGTAGAATACTTATGCTCTTGAGAGAAGCCACTAGTGAAACCTATGGCCCACGGGTCTCTTTCTTATCATATAAATCTCCATCACTTTATTATTGCTTTGCTTTTACTTTGCCTTTTACTTTTCACTTTGCATCTCTATACCAAAAATGACAAAAATATTATTTATTATCTCTATCAGATCTCACTTTCGTAAGTGACCGTGAAGGGATTGACAACCCCTAAGCGCGTTATGTGTTGAGCTATTGTTTTTGTGTAGGTACGAGGGACTCGCGCGTAGCCTCCTACTGGATTGATACTTTGATTCTCAAAAACTGAGGGAAATACTTATGCTACTTTGCTGCATCATCCTCTCCTCTTTGGGGAAATCCAATGCAGTGCTCAAGAGGTAGCACCTGTTAGCCATGGGTCAGACTATTGGGCTGTGAAGATATGAAGACCGAAGACTCTACCCGTGTCCGGATGGGGCCCGCCTTGGCGTGGAAGGCAAGCTTGGCAACCAAATATGAATATTTCCTTTTTTTCTGTAACCGACTTTGTGTAACCCTAGATCCCTCCAGTGTCTATATAAACTGGAGGGCTAAAGTCCATAAAGAATAATCAAAATCATAGTCATACAGGTTAGACTTCTAGGATTTTAGCCATTACGATCTCGTGGCAGATCAACTCTTGTAATACTCATATTCATCAAGATCAATCAAGTAGGAAGTAGGGTATTACCTCCATAGAGAGGGCCCAAACCTGGGTAAACATTGTGTCCCCTGTCTCCTGTTACCATCGACCTTAGACGAACAGTTCGGGACCCCCTACCCGAGATCCGCCGGTTTTGACACCGACATTGGTGCTTTCATTGAGAGTTCCACTATGCCGTCGTCAAAAGGATTGATGGCTCGCCTTGTCGTCAAGGAAAATATCACCTCCGGAGGAGCCCTGGCCTCAGGCCAAACCCTCTCGCTGGGCGGCTTCATCATGACCGCCCGTTCGGCCCTTTAGCCGACGATGACCTCTCGAGTCATCCAAAATCGTCTCCGCATTGATCCCGAATACTCTAAATGGATGGATCTGACGGAGTTATCGTCATTAAATGAAATCCTAGATTGCATTGCCGCCTTGGGGGTCTCTACAGACTACGATCGGATTGGGCTTAAACCCGACCAGGGAGAAATTAAAACTCCGCCATCACCCACTAGATAGCGGTAGTCGAGGAGCAAGACAACTCTTCCTCTATATTGAGGACAAACTATGTTCGGATCTCCAATCTCGAAGAGTCGGGCACCTGCCGGCAAAAAGAAACGCCTTGTGCTCCGAACATAGAATCGGACGATAAGCTCAAAAAATCAGTTGATATCCCGGAGCCTGAACTGCTAAGTCCGGAAGATCTTTAGACTTCGGATCCAAAATTGGGTCAGGGTGCGGATTTTAATCCACCCACCCACCCAGACATAAGCGCTCTCTTGAGCATAAAACATCAGTCTCAGGAAACGGTCCGCCACTTCTAGGCCAGATTCCTCCTTGTCAAAAACAAGATTAAAGATTGTCGTGACGAAGATGCGATCTCAGCGTTCCGCAACAATTGCATGGACGAAGGAATCCTCAACGCCATCAACCATCGTCGCATATTACACTTCGCTGACTTGGCAACTATCATACTGAAGTACAGCGCAATGGAAAGCGCCTGGAAAACTCAGGCAACTCGTTGGGAACCATCGGTTCCCACTCAACCCCTCGTTCAGGCGAAAAGGGCGCACCCTCGTGGCACACCCGGACCAATAGTAAAGAAATATAAGCCCATTATGGGGCGCAGAACCGTTCTAGAAGGATGGCTCGATGGGCCATGCAAAATACACACAACACCAGATAACATACCAACCCACAACCTTAGAGGATGTTGGATACTCCGGCAAGTGGCCAAGAGTGGTGAGGATATCCTCACCAGGAATACCCCAGAACAACACCCCAAAAGACGACGACCTCAAACTATTGACGGTCTTCGAGACATTCACTTTAAACAATAGGCGCAAAAGGGCACCCCGTGAACTCGCCGAAGTATGCCAAATCGCAGCAATAAACCCTTGGAATAACACGGCTATAACTTTTAATGCCAGCGACGAGCCAAAGTATAGGACAGTCCGAGCACCATCCGCCTTGGTCCTCAGCCCAATCGTGGACGACTTTCGGCTCAACAAGGTTCTCATGCACGGCGGCAGCGGACTAAACCTCTTCTATGAGGATATACTCCACAAAATGGAAATAGATAGGAGACGCATCGAGCAAAGCAGCACGACCTTCCGAGGAATCATTCCCAGTCGAGAGGCGTGGTGTGCGGGAAAAATCACACTTGACGTGGTATTCGGCACGCCAGAGAATTATCAGTTCGAAGAGATAACCTTCCAAGTGGCCCCTTTCAACAGCGGATATCACGCCCTCTTGGGGCGATATGCATTTACACACTTCCAAGTTGTACCTCATTATGAATACATAAAGCTTAAGATGCCTAGGCCCAATGGAATAATCACTCTCACCAGTGATCTGGACACAGCACTCCGCGCCTGAAATAAAATCGCATCTCTGGCCCTTGAGGCATTATCTGAAGCCCTCGCGGCCGAAGAATTAACTACACTACGATCCATAGTGGACAAGGACGATGTGATCCTCGACAAACGACAGAAATCCACCTCCTTCAAACCGGCAGAAGAAATAGTCAAATTCCAAGTCCATCCAACGGACCCCAAGAAGACAGCATCTATTGGAGCACAACTAGACCCAATGGTTGACGCCGTGCTGCGAGAGTTCCTGTGTGAGAACTGGGATATATTCGCCTGCCACCCTTCTGATATGCCAGGAATCCCACGCAAGTTGGCTGAAGACAGCCTCAATATATTGAGGGGATATAAACCCGTCAAGCAAACACTGCAGCGCTTTTCCGAACCCAAATGTCAAGCTATGGGGGAGGAGCTAGCCAAGCTAATCGAGGCCGGATTCATTAGAGAAATAAAACACCGAGACTGACTGGCAAACTTGGTGATGGTACCAAAGAAGGACAGATCCTGGCGCCTGTGCGTCGATTTCAAAGACCTCAATAAGGCGTGCCCCAAGGATCCCTTCCCCGTCCCCCGTATCGACCAGATCATTGATGCTACCGCAGGACACGACTCATTGTGCTCCTCGACGCATATTCCAGATACCATCTAATTAAAATGAAGGAGTCCGATCAAGCCGCAACAACATTCATTAACCCATATGGGCCATTCTTCTTCAACACCATGCCCTTCGGGCTAAAAAATGCCGGCACCACCTACCAACGCATGATTCAAACATGCCTGGAGAAACAGATCGGCAAGATAGTTGAAGCATATGTGGACGATGTCGTCATCAAAACTAGGCACGTCGAAACACTCATAGATGATTTACGCCTCACATTCGACAACCTCCGTGCATATGACATCAAGCTCAATCCGGAAAAGTGTGTTTTCGGCGTCCCCGTGGGAAAATTACTGGGGAGGGGGGAAAGTGTGTTTTCATTTCCAATAGAGGAATTGAAGCAAATCCAACCAAAATCCGAGCTTTGTCACAATTGGCTACGCCAACGGATCTTAAAAAGGTCAAAAAACTCGCCGGTTGCGTGGTAGCTTTAAGCCACTTTATCTCCAGATTGGGAGAAAAGGCATTACCACTCTATCGCCTTCTGTGACGCACCGATCACTTTGAGTGGACGGATACGGCAACAGCCGGACTGGAAGAAATAAAAACCCTTCTAGCAAGCAACCCAATCCTGGCCGTGCCCAATGTCGGCGAACCCATGTTATTATACATATCAGCAACACACCAGGTGGTGAGCACCGTGCTCGTCGTCAAGCGAGAGCAGGACGGACACCAATTTCCGCTTCAGAAGCGGGTATACTACGTATCCACTTTCCTCACACCATGCAAATCCCGGTACCCTCATTATCAAAAGATAGCATACGCTGTCTTCATGGCATCCCGAAATCTATGACACAACTTCCAGGAGTGTTGAATCACGATGGCCTCTGAAGTACCACTCAATGACATAATAAACAACCGCGATGCCACGGGCCGGATTGCTAAATGGGCCATTGAGCTCCTTCCATTTGACATAACATACAAACCGCATCGAGCCATTAAATCCCAAGTACTGGCTGACTTCATCGCTGAATGGACAGAGGCTGAACTCCCTAAAGAGTACGGCACATATTCCAACTTGGTTATGTATTTTGATGGTTCCAAAATGCTGGCAGGGCTAGGAGCGGGCGCCATTTTAACGTCCCCCACTGGAGACGTCGTCCAGTACGTACTCCAAATATTATACATAGAATCCAACAATGCAGCCGAATATGAGGCCTTATTGCATGGTCTTCGGATGGCTGTCTCCATGGGCATACAATGCCTGGAAGTGTGGCGGGACTCAAACATCGCAATATCTCAAATAAATGGAGACTTTGATGCCAAAGATCCGAAGATGGTGGTTTATCATAACGCCGTCCTAAAAATGTCGGCCCGGTTCGAGGGGCTCGAGTTTCATCACGTGGCCCGGGAAAGTAATCAAGCGGCGGACATCCTTGCTCGCCTCGGCGCCAAGCGTGACCCCATCCCACCTAACATCTTTCTAGAAAGGCTTTTTAAGCCATCTGTGGTGTGGCAAGGGGAAAGCGGGAACACCAGTCCGGATCCGAACACAACCCCAGATTCCGAACACACCGATATCAACGGGGGCTCGGCCACCGAAATAACATCGTCGGCCCATCTCATTATTCCAGTCATTGCCCCATGGACCGAACCCTTCTTGGCCTACCATAATAGGAAGGAACTCCCTGAGGATCAGAATGAGGCCCGCCGCATTGCCCGACGTTCGAAGGCCTATAAGGTTCACGGCGGAGATCTCTACAAGAAAAGCACTACCGGAGTCCTTCAAAGATGTATCTCCGAAGAAAAGGGGTGGCAGCTCCTGGCCGAAATTCATGCCGGTCTTGGCGGGCACCACGCTGCAGCTCGGGCCCTTGTTAGCAAGGCCTTCCGTACATGTTTTTATTGGCCGACGGCCCAAGCAGATGCACAGGACCTTGTCCAACGTTGCGTCGGATGCCAACTCTTCACCAACCAAAGCCATATGCCGCCCACCGCCTTACAAACAATCCCCATCACTTGGCCTTTCGCGGTCTGGGTGCTCGATATGGTCGGACCCCTTAAAGGAGGAAGCCATAAGAAAAAGTATCTGCTGGTCACGGTGGATAAATTCACCAAGTGGATAGAGGCCAAACCAGTTAAAACGGCAGAGTCCGGGCTGGTGATAGAATTCATATCTGGTGTTGTACACCGTTATGGTGTTCCACACAGCATCATCACCGATAACGGCTCCAATTTCACAGCCGATGAGGTGAAAACCTGGTGCGCTAATCTGGGCATCAAACTCAATTACGCCTCTGTCTATCATCGGTAAACAAACGGTCAAGTCGAACGAGCCAATGGTCTTATTATGAGCAGCATCAAGCCTAGACTAGTGCGGTCTTTGAAAGAATCAAACAAGCACTGGGTTGAGGAGCTCGACTCCGTACTCTGGGGGCTGCGGACCATGCCCAGCCGTACTACCGGATATACACCTTTGTTCATGGTGTACGGCGTAGAGGCAGTGTTACCCTGCAACATTATTCATGACTCATCTCGAGTGCGCATGTACGAAGAGAGATAGAGGCCGAGCTTGATCGGCATGATGGCCTAGATGCCCTGGAGGAAGAGCGCAACGTTGCAAAAGACCGTTCCGCATTTTATCAATAGCAGGCTTGCAAATGCCCTGGAGGAAGTGCGGGCCAAGACTTATAATGTTGGCGAACTCGTTCTACGCCTGCTGGAGAAGAAAAATGACAAACTCAAGCCCAAGTGGGAGGGTCCCTTCATCATTGACAAATTTCTCACCGGAGGAGCGTGTCGCCTGCGTGATGTGTCAGATAATCTCTTAGAGCCGAACCCCTGGAACGTGGCCAGACTCCGACGATTCTATGTCTAGCTCCGAACTCGGTGTTCGTCTCCTTCCCCTGTTGTTTTCATCATTTTTCTCTCTTTTCGTTTTTTCTCTTTAACCTTAAAGCTTTTGTGCGGCTAGATCGTGCACCCCTGACACATACATCTTCAAATATGTACATCCATTATACCTAGGGGCTTCTTGGACAGAAGCTTGCTATTATTATTTTCCGAGCATCAAGCTCATCACATATGCATTTTTCCCATATGTACCTTTTCTTCGCCATTATATGCATCGATATGACTTATGTTTTAGCCAAGCTGGGTCGCCTGGCTCCTACGCTTATGCTCTACGTTCCCGTTAATTTGGCCAGGGCATAAAGGGAGCACCTTTGTGATTGTTACTGCTGGGTCATCCTGATGTTTACCTCAGACTGGGTGAAGCCGAAAGCTAGCGTTCTTAAGGGAATATTCGGTTGGTGAATTAAAGATGTTCCTGCATTCACTCCATTGTGAACGCCCATAAATTACATATACTGCGATTTTCCAATCACAGTTCGGACATGCACATTACACGCATGCACACCTAGGGAAAGGAACCCTTAACGGAACTATTCTCTCTGGAAGATGTTTCTTACAATCATAATGTAATATAACATAACTAGCTAGATACAACTTGTCTGTTCAAGCAACTATGACCCCTACGCCTGGTTTCTACGCATACCCTGACCTATTTTACCACCCAGGTATTCGGAAACACTCCACACCTTCGGGTGCAAAGGTCGAAGCGAAAAGGTCTGCCATGACAATCATTTTACAATTCAGCTAGATTTACATACGCGAAGGAAGGTACATAGTCATTTGGGCTCAAAAATTTCCTCCTCTATACCGTCCAGCAGGCTGTCTGACTTACAATCCTGCTGGAAATACTTGGCGGCTATTTCTACTTGGTTGTATACCAAATTAACGGGAACTTCTTTTCCATCTGACCCTAGAGGTCCGACCCGAGCCATATGATTCAGATCAAGCTTGATATACCACGTTTTCACCATGGCCCAAGCTTCCCATGCACCTTCCCAGCAAGCCGATATATTCCACAATTGAAAGCGCCACCGCGCTCCCTTGAACAGCTGTATAAGCTCCTCCATCTTTCCTGCAGGGGAGGCAGATGGCCATAAGGCCTTGGCAACACTATGCATCGCCTGCTGAGCCTGCTCGTGCACTTGCGACAGCTCTTGTAGCAGATCGCTCGAGAATCCAGACATCTCTTCGGGACGACCGGTCAGCGTACCTACAGATATTAACTCTGTTAGTCCCCTCCACCTCTGAGTTATTCGAAGGTAAGTTCAACCACATACTGAATATGCCGCCTCACAGCCTTTTCTTCTCCTTTACAGAGTCAAACAGCTGGGCCCGTACATCTTTCAGTTCCTCGCCCAGTCGGGTATTCAAATCGTGGAGCTTGTTTTTCTCCATCACGACTTTTGTTAGCACACGCTCGCCCGCAGCTAGCAGTTTTTTGGCTTCTCGTTCTCCGCCTTGAGCAGCTTTCAGTTGTTCTTGCAGTTGATATAATGATCCTAATAAGAGGTGAGCAACCGTCTTAGCATTATTGGTATACCATTCTGTTTCCTCGATGGAGGGGAACATTACCAGGAGACGCCTTCTTGGATTTCTCCAGTTCGGCATTGGCAGTAGTTAGCTGTGTCTGACACTTTTCTAGCTCTTGGGCTTGCAGGTCGTTCTTCTCCATAAGAACCTGATTATACAATGATACTTAAATCAGTTGTACCAACTGCTTCAAGTCTCGGGGGCTACTGGCATATGGTTATCATATTCGGACAAAGTAAACTTACCCGCACATCTTTTAAATGCTGCTTTGTGGCTCTGTTAAGCCCATGTCGAGCAGCTCAGATGTATGCATCAGCCGAGCTGAAGGTGTTAAAAGCCTCTTCTGAAAAGCCGGGGTCTTGTAAAACGGACCTTCGGCGCTGATGATTCAAGGAACTCTCCACTTCCGAGTTGGTAACGGAGACATCATCCGAATCCTCGGCTGGAGGACAATCCGGCGTTACCCCCATATCAGCCCCCGTCTTTACGACAGGATCTGTATCCTGGCTACGGGAAGTATGACCGCCCGGACCCCCGGACATAGTCCGGCACACTCTTTCCTAATACAGGACAAACAAAAAGGTCACAGTTGGATGTCACTGCCAAGGTGCATATTTGCAAATCCATACCTCTTTGATGAAGGCTCGGCCGTGTCTTCGTTTGCCTTCCTCTTTGAAGGCTTGCCCGGCGTAGGGGCTGCTCTCTTTGGAGATGCCCCTGGGGCAGCATGGCGCACCGAACGCCTCCCCTTTTGAGCACAGGACAGTGCGGTGGGTGAGGCAGAATGAGAGAACTCTTTCGGATGAGATGTCTCATGATTACTTATGTGTGAAGCAGGGAGAAGGCCGGGATAATCAGTGGTGATAGCCAGTTCTGTGCCATCATAGCTCGCCTGGTAAAATACCCCGCCCTCGAGCACCACGAATATATCCGGATCCTCTTCGAATCCGGGGTCAAGGTCCTGATTGTGGCCCTCGGGCTGCGGGGCGGGGCTGTGAAGCCCTTCCAAAATATTTTGCCAGTGCTGTTATAAATGGACAGATTAACACTCATTGAAAGTAGCTCAGGGAGCGGAGTAAGTAAGAGCGGACGAGTTGGGACTTACCCAGCTAGGAGGACTGTACATGGAAAATCCGTCTCTGTGTTTGATACGCAGAAATTCCTCTTCCTCGCCTTTGAACAGTTCAGCCAATATTTTAGCCAAAGCGGCGGGGGTATCCGGACCCTTCCGGCCGCAGCGGGAGGCGTCATCTTCCCCGTTGTAGTGCCACATGGGGAGACCTCTATATTGAAGTGGTTGAACCCCCCGTACTATGGAAGTCACCATTAGTTCGACTATTGATAATCTAGACTGAGCGAGCGTCCTTATCTTGCTCATCAGTTGACGAACTTCCGCACTATCTTCCCCCTCGAGGCTACGAGGGCGCCAGCTATGGCGTTTCTTAAAAGGAGTGCTTGTGAACTCGGGAAGACCCCTCCGAAATGGGTCTGGAAGTGCGACGTCCTCGATATAGAACCATTCGGAAGGCCACTCTTCGGATGCCTTCCTTGGTGTGCCAGACAGATATCCGGTCTCAGCGATGCACCATATTTCGGCTCCGCCCACTTCAAATATTGACCCCTCGTGGTTGCGCGGGACAAGAGAGAATAGCTTTCTCCACAATTAAAGTGGGCCTCACAACCCAGGAACAGCTCACAAAGAGCGACATAGCCCACGATATGCAGGATGGAGGCAGGAGTAAAGTTGTGTAGTTGGAGGCCGTAATACTCCAGAAGCCATCGGAGGAACAGATGAATTGGAAACCCGACACCTCTGAGCAGATAAGGGACGAAGCTCACTCGTTCCCCTGGATGGATTGGGGAAATTTTCAGCCTGAACCCCACCATTGAAGGAAGTCAATCCTGCTCCAATAGGGACTAAATCTGCGGGGGGAAGGAATCCCTGTGTTTGCAACTTCACCAACTGACTGTGGGATACAGAACACCTCTCCCATTCGCCTTTTTCGGGAAAGCCAGGGCGGGATGAAGAGCTGGGAGTGTTAGCCACATTGGAACAGACTTTCCTAGCATGCTCAAAGGATTTTTCCCTGTGGTGCTGAATGCATCTGAGATCCAATCTCTTTAAATAGACACTCCTCCTTACATGGCTGGGGTGTTATGCATAAAAACGCCCTGACCTCTCGCCTTCGCTCGACACATGGAAATTGAAGTTGTTGATACACGGAAGCCGAGGGGTACGACATTAAATGGGAGGCCGAGTACATCACTTTGAAGTCATCAGAGGAAGAACCTGCCTTGCAATGCCAGACACAATCTATGCGCCGGACACCTCGTCATTGAAGTCTGGTTCGGGGGCTACTAAGGGAGTCCTAGACTAAGGGGTCCTCGGGCGTCCGGCCTGTTAGCCATGGGTCAGACTATTGGGCTGTGAAGATACGAAGACCGAAGACTCTACCCATGTGCAGATGGGGCTCTCCTTGGTGTGGAAGGCATGCTTGGCGACCAAATATGAAGATTTCCTTTTTCTGTAACCGACTTTGTGTAACCCTAGATCCCTCCGGTGCCTATATAAATCGAAGGGCTAAAGTCCATAGAGAATAATCATAATCATAGTCATACAGGTTAGACTTCTAAGGTTTTAGCCATTACGATCTCGTGGTAGATCAACTCTTGTAATACTCATATGAAGTCGGGTATTACCTCCATAGAGAGGGATTGAACCTGGTAAACATTGTGTCCCCTGTCTCTTGTTACCATCGACCTTAGACGCACAGTTCAGGACCCCCTACCCGAGATCCGCCGGTTTTGACACCGACAGCAGGATCACGCATGGAGGCCTCCAGCGCCGATGGTTCATGGCACTCTCCACCTCAGAGTTGGTGACAGATACATTATCCGACTCATCGGAGAGAGGATAGTCCGGCATGGCACCCGTATCGACTCCAACCCTACAGGCAGGGTCCGAGGTCGGATTGATGGACGTGTGTCTGGCAAGGTCTCCGGATATAGTCCGGTGATTGCTCTTCTTGAAATATGGGGGAGGAGAAAACGTCATAGTTCGGTATGTTTGCCGCAGGGCATATCAAAATCCGTACTTTTTTTATGAAGGACAGAACTTGGAAGAATCGCCATCCACCTTTCTTTTCGAAGATCCGCCTTGTGTCGGCGTACCCTTTTCAAGGGACGATCCCGATGCGGCATGGCCAGACGAGCGCTACCCCTTTGAAGCACGAGGTAGCGCAGCGGGTGAGGCACAAAGACTCTTTCGGAAGAGATGCTCCCTAGGCACGTACATGGGAAGATGGAAGAAGGCCGGGGTAATCGGCTTCGAGGGCCACTTCTGTGCCGTCATAGCTCGCCTGATAAAAGACCCCCTCCTTGAGCTCCATGGATATATCCTGATCCTCCTTGAGTCCGGGATCCAGGTCCCGATTATGGTGCTTCGGCTGTGGAGCGGGGCTGTAGATCCCCGCAGTAGCCTTTCTCCATTCCTGATAAAAATGGTTGGGTTAAGATTGACTAATTACGACTCAGGAAGAAGATTAAGTGAGGTGTTGGATTGAAAGCTTACCCAACTAGGGGGGTTGTAGATGGAAAAGCCATCTCGACACTTGAGGCGAGTGAATTCTTCTTTCTCCCCTTTATAAAGATCAGCCAACATGGCGGCCAGGGCGGTGAAGTTATCCGGACCCTTGCACCCATAATGGGGTGTATCATCCTCACCGTTGTAGTTCCACGTGGGGAGTCCTCTAGATTGGAGTGGTTGGACACCGCGTGTTATGGGAATTGCCATGACTTCAATTATGGACAGTCCGTACTGGGCGAGTACCTTTATATTGTCCATTAACTTCTTAACTTCTGCACTGTCCTCCTCCTTGAGGCTCCAGGGGCGCCAGTTGTGGCATTTCTTTAACGGGCTATTGGAAAATTCAGGTAGGCCACGTCAGATTGGGTCCGAAAGAACGACGTCTTCAATATAGAACCACTCCGAGGGCCACTCCTCGGATGCCTTCTTTGGAGTGCCGGACTGGTATCCTGTTCCGGCTATGCGCCATACTTCGGTGCCGCCCACCTCGAATATGGATCCCTTTTGGGAGCGAGGTACGAGGCAGAAAAGCTTCCCCCATAGCTCGAAATGGGCCTCGCAACCTAGGAACAACTCGCAAAGAGCAACAAAACCCCCGATGTGTAGAATGGAGCCCGACATTAGATTGTGCAGTTGAAGGCCATAGACCTTGGATGAAAGGATGGATTGGAAATCCAACGCCTCTTACGAGAAAGGAAATGAAACATACTCGCTCCCCTTCTAAAGGGTTTGGGAAATTTTCCGCAAGGGCTTCGCTAGTAAAGGAGGTTAATCCCGCCTGAACGGGGACTAGATCCACAGGGGGGAGATATCCCTGCATCTGGAGCTTGGTCAGCTGGGTGTGGGATATAGAACAGCTCTCCCAATCACCTTTTTACGGACCGTGGGGGTGAGAAGAAGAACTGGGAGCGATGTCCATGTTTGCGTGGTTTCTTGTGACAAGCTCTAAGGATTTTCTGCCTGGTGTGGAATGTCATCTGAGATTCAATCTCCTTAAATAGACGCCTTCCTTACACGGCCCGGGTGTTATGTGTAAAATTCTTGGACCCTTAGTATTTTCCTGACACGCGGGAGCAGGAGCGGTGATGGCGCAGAAGCAGAAGGATATAACATTTAATGTAAAGCCGAATATCAAAGACTGAAGATTTAGATCTGAATACAGTCCTTTGGTTCAGATGTTTGGAGATCTGTGAAGGAGGAACCCGCCTTGCAATGCCGAAGACAATTTGCGCGCCGGACACGTCGTCATTGAACACTGGTTCGGGGGCTACTGAGGGAGTCCTGGATTACAGGGTCCTCGAGCGTTCGGGCTATGCAACATGGGCCAGACTAATCGGCCATGAAGATACAATATAGAAGACTTCCCCCCGTGTCTGAATGGGACTCTCCTTTGCGTGGAACGCAAGCTTGGTGTGCGGATATGAATATTCCTTTTTCTATAAACCAACTCTGTACAACCCTAGCCCCCTCCGGTGTCTATATAAACTGGAGGGTTTAGTCCGTAGAGACAGTCACAATCATAATCATATGTGGCACCCCGGCTCAGAGCGACTGGTTCACCATGCATTGCCAGCCCAGATACCATGTCTTCTGGCAACACACAATATCCTGGTATAGAATAACAACCACTTTATTGATGCTAGCGGGACAGAGTTACATTACAACAGCTGTCAAGGCCAAGCGGCACACTCAGTGCGGCTGAACAATATGTACATTATTTAGTGAACATAAAGGGGCCTCGATCCGAAAAACTACGTGGCAGCGGAATAACGTCATGGCGGAAGCTCCATATCACAGGGACACCGATGTGGACATTATCTAGACTCGAACAACGCTCCTCTCCAACGATATTTTCCTGAAATCTGACATGACACGCCAGGTCAGTACATTGAATGTACTTGCAAGCTCACAACAGGCATAATCATAATGACAAACAATATCATGATATTTAACCAATATTAAAAATGCAGCACTATATGTCAACATGCTGTGATCATGCTCGAACGTCCCTCGGGATAGCTTACCAACCGTGATCATCTCTAGATCACAAACAGACCACCAAAGTGGTCAGCTCACAAACACACCACCAAAGTGGTCTTTCTCAAGAACAACTCGTGATCCTTACGGCGATCACAACCACGACCATCATTTGGTCCCAAATGCCTCGATGGCCTTTCTGCCATCCATCAACAATGCAAAGTTCATAGCTTAGTGTGCAATTTTTGTTAAACGCTGACTCATGGTGGGACCTACTACGAGGTGTCCGTAACCGTGGACTCGGATATTGATAGATTACACACTCTTCAGAGGTAGCACACTGTACCCACACCACGGAACCCATGGCCTGGCACTCCCATTCGGGTGGACCAACGGAATTCCGTCAAAACCCCTCCATTGCCATAGCACTCTCCCGGCCACTCCGACCCAAATCCCCAATGGGCTGGTCCTGGGTGGCCCCGTGTCTACCAAAGACACCCCGACCACCGTCATGGTCAAAACACTCCCACTCAGGGACACTCCCACTCGGGGACTCGGTACCATAAGCTCATCAACGAGCACACAATATTATGTCTGCTTACCGGGCCAGGGAAAGCACGACATAACCTTCCCTAGATGGAGGCACCGACCAGAGGCCGTGTCAATGGACCGAATCAAGGCCTTCCCACAAAGGCAAATGTGGTTGCACTGGAAAGAAACTCTATTCAGCGGCACCATGACCCAGTAAACGGTATATTCAAGTTGAGTTATATTTAGGTTTACCTTTAAACTAAAAATGACCGGTGTCATAGCATGTCATGAAATGCAAAATGACACGTGCATCATATAGTGATAAAAATGACCGATGTCATCCTTATACACACCAAGCATAACGTCAACAACTCAAATTACTCTACTTGCTCAAATAACTCACAACTTAACCAAAATATTTTGCCACAAGTTTTATTGATTTCTTACGCAAGAAAGTAACTCCGATAAATTTCTCATATGCTTGTCAAAAAGATTTCCCTATCAACAACTCTTACTTTCTTTATCACTAAGTTGGGTTCAAACATTCTGTAAGACAAGTAATATGATTAAACAAGTATTTAACAGAACATTTTCTAACAAATTTTTATCAATCTAAGAGGGCAAAAACATAGCTTTAAATAATTGCTAACATGCATAACAAAATTATTTCTAACATCACCTCAAATAAATCTTATCTTGCTTTATCCACTAAACTAGTTTCACCCATTCTGTAAATCAAGCATAACAACTAACCATTATTTAACAGAATATAAATAACTCCATAATCATTTAAATGCATGGATTAATCATTTCATTCAAGTAAGAAAATCACAAATATTGAAATGGCACCATGAAAATGTTGCTGTGGCTTGCCTTAGTGCAGATGAGGTTCACAAGCCTCCTGGTGATTCTCAAGACAAGCTTCACCTTCTGAAAATAGTTTTAAACACAAAAAGAAAATATCAAGAACACTTTTGAAAATCACCAGAAATTCTAGATAGCTCAGAAAAATCTCATCTTTGGTGAGCTGCTAGATTTCTTATCAAAGAACACAATGCAAAAGGAATCAATTCATTTGGACTTATGGTTGAAAAGTTATAACTGTTTGAAGTGATGTGTAAATTCAAATGAATTTGAATAAAAGAAATAGACTGGGGGTGACGTCAAAGGCGTAAAGCCCAGGGGCGCCACCACTCGTACTTCTTCGCGCGCGTACTGAGTGGCTGACTAGCGGGCCCCGCTAGTCAGGTGGGGGAAGAGGGAGAAGGAAACAGAGGGGGCTGTGGCTTTGTCGGAGCTCTCGCCGGCTACGAGGGCTCCTTGGCCCAAACGAGAGGGAGGGATGGCAAGAGGGGGTTGAGGCGCACCTGCCCGTACCCGTAGCGTAGCTAGGGGTGGTCGGATGATGTCGGAATCAACCTCGCAATCGGAGGCAGAACGTGGAGGTCTCTGGAGTTGAGGAAGACGGCGATCAGAGGCCACTCCAGGGGCTCCAAGCAGGCGAGATGGCCTCACCGGAGAGAGGTGGAGGCCCTGGAGGTGTCGCCCAGGCCTGGGAGGGGCTGGAGCTACTGCGGCGACCAGAGGGGATTGCCGGCGAGCTCGAGCTCAGGGACGGTGGCCCGAGGCCTGCCCGGTCGGGCTCCGGCTTCCTACTCGATCGTGGGGTATGTGTGAGTGCTGGATGGTGCTCGAGGAGGCTAAGAAGGGCTCTATTTATAGGCGAGCTCCGCTGGTGGACACCTGTCCACGGCGCCCGGCGACGAGCGGCGTCAGTGAGAGGGGGCGAAGGCAACGGAGGTCACGCGGCCACTGTGGGCGGGCAGAGAGGAGGACAGGATCAAGAGGATGGCGACGAGCATAGTGCGCTCCGCACTGTTAGGCTGGCCAGACCTTGCCCGTGCTCGCTGTGGCGAGCTCCGGCGTCGGCGAGCAGCAGGGAGGAGTTAAGAACGTTGAGACGATGATGGTGGCGAGGGTTGGCATGGTCGGGCAGGCGGGGAAGCGAGCACGCGAGCAACAGAGGCTCGGGCGCGTCGCAGAGCGCGTCGACTGCATGCCAGCACACGTGGACGAACGCGGTGACCGCGTGAACTATGACATCAGGTTGATCTAAGGAAAAACTCAATGTCTGGCATGTTGTTCGTGGTAGTTTTGAGTGTTACCACGATTTGGTTTGGATCCAGGTGCAGTAGAGAAGGTTTCACACACCAAGTAAGTTTCTGGTCAGTAACTTGGTGATGTTACTGTGGTCAAATGGCTTGGAGTTTGAAACTGTGCTTTGGAGGCTAGTGATAAGTTACTAAGGTAAAGATGCACAAGAAAGTTCAGGTCAAATGGAGCAAGTAAAATTGTAGTTGCTGTAGAAACCACCATTTCTGTCTAGAATAGAAAAGATTTTCTATAGCAAAAACATTCCAAAAAGTGATGAAGTATTTTTGCTCAGGAAGGTGCACCAGGGTTCACAGAATATTTGTGAATTATCTCAGATTTTTCTGAGCCATAAAAATTGGGGTTGCTTTAAAGCAAACAGATCTGGCTTAGGGTTTTTGGAAAGAAAGTGAATATTTTTCATTTAAGAAAAATATTCCAAAGATTATTTTTGGGTGAGTCAGAAGTGAAATGATGATTTAGGAGGGAAGTGAAGCACTTGGGTGAAAGCCAAGGATGCCCAAGTGTTTAAGTCCATATGAAAAGATTCAAAAACTCCAAGTTTCAAAAAAATTCAAATGAAAAATCAAGCAAATAAGAAAGGGCAAAACCCAGGCTATCACAAACCTCCCCCACTTAGAATGAATCTCGTCCTCGAGATTCGGTTGCTTGGGAAAACCACTCTGTATACTAATCCTTAAGGAATTCTTCCCGCTCCCAAGTTGCTTCTGACTCTGTGTGATGCTCCCAGTGAACCTTGTAAAATTTTATGACTTTACTGCGAGTGACCCTTTCCATCTGATCTAGAATTTTGAACGGTCTTTCTTCATAAGTTAAATCTTTTGCCAATTCTATCTCAGCCATTGTAGTTCTTTTCTCAGGCGGGGATATGCATCGTCTCAATTGTGAAACATGGAACACGTTGTGTATGTCTGCCAATTCTGAGGGTAGTTCCAGTTGATATGCAACCGTTCCCACTCGAGACATAATTGGGAATGGACCAATGAATCTGGGTGCCAACTTTCCACGAGTCTGAAATCTCTTAACTGCTTTCATAGGAGTGACTCGGAGGTATGCGTGTTCTCCGGGTTCAAAACTGACCTTCCAATGTTTGGCATCATAATAACTCTTATGTCGAGATTTGGCAAATTGCAGTCTGTCTCGGATTTCCCTAACTTGTTTCTCAGCTTCCAGCATGAGATCCGTTCCGAAGATACTGCTATCTCCAGTCTGAGACCAATTTAGAGGAGTGCGGCACTTACGGCCATACGGAGCTTCGTATGGTGACATCTTTAGACTGGTCTGGAAACTGTTGTTATAAGAGAACTCGGCATATGGAAAGCAGTCTTCCCATTTAGCACCTTTGGCTAGCACACAGGCTCGCAACATATCTTCGAGTATTTGGTTTACCCGCTCTGTTTGTCCATCTGTCTGAGGGTGATAGGCAGTACTATATTTCAGTGCTGTCCCCAGGGCTTGATGGAGACGGGACCAAAAAGCGGAGGTAAATAAAGAACCTCGGTCGGAAGTGATAGATCGGGGTACTCCATGCAGACTGACGATCCTCGATACATACAGTTGTGAAAGTTCATTTGCTCAGTATCTAGTGCTGATCGGAATGAAATGAGCAACCTTGGTCAGGGTGTCTATTATAACCCAGATTGCATCCTTGCCTTGCTGAGTCCTAGGCAATCCTGTGATGAAATCCATGCAAACGTCATCCCATTTCCACTATGAAACTGGCAGCGGTTGGAGAAGTCCGACTGGCTTCTGATGATCTGCTTTCACCTTGTTGCATATGTCGCAACAGGCTACAAAATAGGCAATGTCTTTCTTCATTCCATCCCACCAGAATATTTGTCTAAGGTCCTCATACATTTTTGTACCTCCCGGGTGAATGGAATATGCGGATCTGTGGGCTTCTGACAGGATTTTCTTCTTCAAGTCCGGTTGATTTGGCACACAAATTCATCCACGGGATCGGAGGGTACCGAATTCGTCCTTGGAGAAGTCAGAGGCCTGCTTTTCCATCTGGCTCTTGGCATGTCTTTGTAGGTTGGTGTCAGCTGGCTGTGCCTTGCAGATCTCCATCTCAAGTGTGGGGGTAACCTCCAAAATATTAGCGAGGTCAGCCTCTATGATGACCAAGTTGAGCTGAGCGATCTCTTCTTGGAGTTTAGTGGGCAATGATTTTAACATGACATGCCTTGCCTGGATGGTAATTTATTCCAAGGTCATAATCCTTGACCAACTCTAACCATCTGTGCCGACGGAGATTTAAATCTGGCTGAGTGAAAATGTACTTGACGCTTTTGTGGTCGGTAAAAATTTGGCACCTTTTTCCAATGAGGTAGTGTCTCCAAATTTTTAATGCATGAACCACTGCAGCCAATTCCAAATCACGAGTAGGATAATTTCCCTCATGCATATGCTACTACCTTGTTGTCTTGCATCAACACGCAACCAATACCTTGTCCGGAGGCATCGCTACACATCAAAGCTGCGATAAATGTCTGGAAGAGTCAATACAGGTGCGGTTGTCAGTCGTATCTTCAGCTCATTAAAACTCTTCTCACAGTACTTTGTCCACTTAAACTTTGTATCCTTTTTGAGAAGCTCCGTCATGGGTTTAGCAATTTTGGAAAACCTTTCAATAAAACGATGATAGTATCCAGCTAATCCGAGGAAACTCCGGATCTGTGTCACGGTCGTGGGTGGTACCCAATCAAGCACATCCTTTACTTTGATCGGGTCCATGGCTATACCTTCGACGAATAGTACATGTCCGAGAAACCCAACTTACTTGAGCCAAAATTTGCACTTACTGAACTTGGCGTATTGCTGATGGTCGCGGAGCCGTTGTAGTACTGCTCGGAGGTGATCCTTGTGTTCTTCTTCACCCTTGGAGTAAATGAGGATGTCATCGATGAAGACTACCACGAATTTGTCGAGGAAGTCCATAAACACTTTGTTCATCATATGCATGAAGAAAGCAGGGGCATTGGTGAGACCAAAGGACATCACGGTATATTCGTAAAGACCGTACCGAGTAGTGAATGCGGTCTTAGGAATACCTTCCTTTTTAATCTTGAGCTAATGATATTCGGTCCGTAAATCGATTTTAGAGAATACCTTAGCCCCACACAGTTGATCAAACAGATCATCAATCCTTGGCAGCGGGTATTTATTTTTGATGGTGACCTCATTCAGCTGGCGGTAATCTATGCACATACGGAGACTACCATCCTTTTTGCCCATGAAAATTGCAGGTGATCCCCATGGTGAAGAGCTGGGACGAATATAACCTTTCTGGAGTAATTCATCAAGCTGTTTCTTTAGCTCCACTAATTCTAATGAGGGCATCCGGTAATACTTCTTGTATAACGGTGCGGTTCCGGGCACAAGATCTATGGCAAACTCCAGTTCCCGATCTGGTGGCATGCCTGGCAGTTCTTCTAGAAACACATCAGGGTACTCACTGACCACAAGAATAAATTCCAATTCAACCACAGCAGTGCACAATAATTCTGGCTTGGGTATATTCTTGCGAGCATAGAATTAGGTGAGCTGCCCATCCAGACTGGTCAGATTGACTTCTTGGGTTGCGCAGTTTATGCAAACTTGATATTTGGTCAACCAATTCATACCCAATATAATATCCAACTTTCAGACTCAAGGATTATCAGAGATGTTGGAAAGCGGACCCCGTTGATATTGATCTCTAGATTACGGCAGACCAGATTGCTCTTGATAATAGATCCCGGGGTTTGCACCAGCATATTTTTGCCCAAAATTGTGCAAGGAAAATTGTTTTGGGCGGCAAAACTCCGAGAAATAAAAGAATGGGAAGCCCCAGAGTCAAATAAAATTATGGCAGGTATGTCATTAACAAAAAACATACCAATGACAACTTCTGGCTTTTCTTGGGCTTCATCGGCGGAGATATGATGCACGTGCCCGGTGAAGTTTTGCGGGTTTGGCCGCGACCCCATAAATTTGACTTGCGGCCAGCTTAGAGCATTCGTCTTGTTGTTCTTGGGGCACTACTTGGCATAATGTCCATGCTGCCCGCAAATGAAACAAGAATTATTGCGGTGACGCTCCTCATGCATTGGATTGGTCACAATATTCTTGACTTGAGTGGTGGTCTTGTTAACATTCTGCTACCAATTTGGCCGGTATTCCACCCGAGTCTGCTGCCAGGTACGACCCTTTTGCACAGGTGGCCCATCCTTCTTTGGCTCAAACTTGCGCTTGTTGTCGTTAGCAGGCCTATTATCGGATATAAGCTTGTGCTCCCATTCAGCAATGAACGCCTTGTCCACCAGAGTTTGGAAATCAGTGAAATCAAACATACTAAGAGCACACCGAAGTTGCAGATTTAAACCTCCAAGAAATCAGTCAATCTTCCTTTCTTTGGTGGCCACATCATACAAAGATTAACGGGCCAAATGATTGAATTTTTGCAGATATTCAGCCAGAGACTGATTTCCTTGGACGAGCATGAGAAATTCACGCTGCTTGGCCTTCATAACTCAAGTAGGGATATGATATTTTCGGAACTTATCCTTAAATTTCTCCCAGATGATTTCCTAATCAATCGGCCACATGGCCTTTGTATTTTCCCACCATATGGCAGCTGCGCCTTCAAGGTAATGAGTTACAAATGGAACTTTATCATTTCCTTCAGTACGAGCAATCTCAAGCTTTTTCTCCATTGTGCGTAACCAATCGTCTGCATCCATTGGGTCAACAGTCTGACTGAAACTGGGTGGATTGGTCCTGTGAAAGTCTAACAACTTTGAGTGATGACCATTCTGATTTCCATTCCGTGCAACCATAGCTTGAACACTTCTCAATATTTCAATCAGATCATTGTTCCTTTTTTCTTCAAACATACGCAGAATTTCCTCGGTGGAGGGAGGATCAGGCGGTGGAGGTGGTGGCTGAACGTACGGCTCAGGAGAATGTCCTTCCTGTCGTGCGGAACGACGAACAGGAGTTCCCTCATGAATGTTGCTACTGCTGCCTCCCCGCGTCATCCTAATGTGAATTTTTCCCAAGACAACACAATCGAGATGAGAAACACCCAAAAATAAAATTGGGGAAAAGCTAGCGACAAATCCCGGAAGAAAGCAGAAGAGCGAAAAATACGGCGAATAAAGTCTCAACATAATTATACATAGACTCATACATGAAAAGTCAACAACATGACTGGTTCACTACTCGCATACAGGCAACGAAACATCATGACTCATATGACTACATCCATACATCATCCAGACAACTGCGAATACTCAAAGATACTACTGCTCTGCTGGTGCTGCGGCGTCCTCCCCTGAAGTGGTCTCGGATCCCGAACTGACGTGGTTAACGGAAACCTCCGGGTTAAAGGTAACACGACAGCGCTGCCTCGAGGGCTCTTCCTCAGGGGCAGGGGTAGGATGAAGCATCGGGGCTACAGGGGTAGCGAGAAGTGAGACCCACTCGGCAGGAGTACTGAGAGGGTTCGTGGCCGAGATGCCTGTGCTACTCGGGAGAGTAACCGGCAAAATAGGGGAGCTAGAACTGACTGGGACATAAGGGGTAAATCCCAGTGAAGACGGAGTAGTGGCGGATCTAGAAGTGACCAAAGTAGTGGCTAAAGCAGTACAAGTTCGAGTCAGCTCTTGAGCCAGCTCGTGGATCATGAGATAGCTAGCAGTGATATAACGAGCAAGGTGGCTAGCAACACTATCAGACTCTGGATCAATGAGAGGGAAACAGACACGACCGTTGTCATGGAGAGATGGGTAGTAGTAGAAACCTGGGTGGTTCTGCATTCGGACCTCATTGTAGTGAAGCTCGACAAGGACCTCGAATGCAGCAAACTGGACAGCCTGAGAAGCGGTGGAGGCATAACTGCTCCGAGAAGTGCGAGTGTAAGAGCTGGAATCGAAACTAGTGCATAGAGTGGCCACTGCGTGATACTCATATACTGAATCAGCTAGATGCTCCCGGTACACACGATAGACTGGGTCGTCTCCGAGAGGGTACAGCCGACGCCACATGTTGCGAAGGAGGTGCGGTGACGTGTACGGCATCAGCTGCAACTGGCACGGATACGGCACCGGAGCCATCTACACCCACAACCATTAGCAGGTTAGCATAAAAATATATAAACCGAATGCATGCAACTCAATAATCAACACAAATTACTACCGGCACTCAACTAAAATTCGTATCTAGTGCATCGTAGTCTAGCGTGGCCTACAGTCAGCGTGGCTCTGATACCAAGCGTTGTGGCACCCCGGCTCAGAGCGACCGATTTACCATGTATTGCCAGCCTAGAGACCATGTCTTCTGGCAACACACAACATCTTGGTACAGAATAACAACCGCTTTATTGATGCTAGCGGAACAGAGTTACATTACAACAGCTGTCGAGGCCAAGCGGCACACTTGGTGCGGCTGAACAATATGTACATTATTTAGTGAACATAAAGGGGCCTCGATCTGAACAACTATGTGGCAGCGGAATAACGTCGTGGCGGAAGCTCCATATCACAAGTACACTGATGTGGACATGATCTAGACTCGAACAACGCTCCTCTCCAACGACATTTTCCTGAAATCTAGCATGACACGCCAGGTCAGTACATTGAATGTACTTGCAAGCTTACAACAGGCATAATCATAATGACAAACAATATCATGATATTCAACCAATTATTAAAAATGCAACACTATATGTCAACATGTTGTGATCATGCTCGAACATCCCTCGGGACAACTTACCAACCGTGATCATCTCTAGATCACAAACACACCACCAAAGTGGTCAGATCACAAACACACCACCAAAGTGGTCTTTCTCAAGAACAACTCATGATCCTTACGGCGATCACAACCACGACCATCATTTGGTCCCAAATGCCTCGATGGCCTTTCTCCATCCATCAACAGTGCAAATTTCATAGCTTAGTGTGCAATTTTTGTTAAACGCTGACTCATGGTGGGACCTACTACGAGGTGTCCGTAACCGTGGACTCGGCTATCGATAGATTACACACTCTGCAGAGGTAGCACACTGTACCCACACCATGGAACCCATGGCCTCGCACTCCCATTCGGGTGGACCAACGGCATTCCGTCAAAACCCCTCCATTGCCACAGCACTCTCCCGGCCACTCCGACCCAAATCCCCAACGGGCTGGTCCTGGGTGGCCAAGTGTCTACCAAAGACACCCCGACCACCGTCATGGTCAAAACACTCCCACTCGGGGACACTCCCACTCGAGGACTCGGTACCATAATCTCATCAACGAGCACACAATATTATGTCTGCTTACCGGGCCAGGGAAAGCACGACATAACCTTCCCTAGATGGAGGCACCGACCAGAGGTCGTGTCAATGGACCGAATCAAGGCCTTCCCACAAAGGCAAATGTGGTTGCACTGGAAAGAAACTCAATTCAGCGGGACCATGACCCAGTCAACGGTATATTCAAGTTGAGTTATATTCAGGTTTAACTTTAAACTAAAAATGATGGGTGTCATAGCATGCCATGAAATGCAAAACAACACATGCATCATATAGTGATAAAAATGACCGATGTCATCCTTATACACACCAAGCATAACGTCAACAACTCAAATTACCCTACTTGCTCAAATAACTCACAACTTTACCAAAATATTTTGCAACAAGTTTTATTGATTTGTTACGCAAGAAAGTAACTCCGATAAATTTCTCATATGCTTGTCAAAAAGATTTCACTATCAACAACTCTTACTTTCTTTATCACTAAGTTGGGGTCAAACATTCTGTAAGACAAGTAATATGATTAAACAAGTATTTAACAGAACATTTTCTAACAAATTTTTATCAATCTAAGAGGGAAAAAACATAGCTTTAAATAATTGCTAACATGCATAACAAAATTATTTCTAACATCACCTCAAATAAATCTTATCTTGCTTTATCCACTAAACTAGTTTCACCCATTCTGTAAATCAAGCATAACAACTAACCAATATTTAACAGAATATAAATAACTCAATAATCATTTAAATGCATGGATTAATCATTTCATTCAAGTAAGAAAATCACAAATATTGAAATGGCACCATGAAAATGTTGTTGTGGCTTGCCTTAGTGCATATGAGGTTCACAAGCCTACTGGTGATCCTCAAGACAAGCTTCACCTTCTGAAAATAGTTTTAAACACAAAAAGAAAATCTCAAGAACACTTCTGAAAATCACCAGAAATTCTAGATAAGATCAGAAAAATCTCATCTTTGGTGAGCTGCTAGATTTCTTATCATAGAACACAATGCAAAAAGAATCAATTCATTTGGACTTATGGTTGAAGAGTTATAACTGTTTGAAGTGTTCTGTAAATTCAAATGAATTTGAATAAAAGAAATAGACTGGGGGGTGACGTCGAAGGCGTAAATCCCAGGGGCGCCACCACTCGTACCGCTTTGCGCACGTATTGAGTGGCTGACTAGCGGGCCCCGCTAGTCAAGTGGGGGAAGAGGGAGAAGGAAACAGAGGGGGCCGCGGCTTCGCCGGAGCTCTCGCCGGCGACGAGGGCTCCTTGGCCCAAACGAGAGGGAGGGATGGCAAGAGGGGGTTGAGGCGCATCTGCCTGTACCTGTAGCGTAGCTATTGGTGGTTGGACAGCATCGGAATCAAGCTCGCAAGCGGAGGCAGAACATGGAGGTCACCGGAGTTGAGGAAGACGGCGAGCAGAGGCCACTCCAGGGGCTCCAAGCGGGCGAGACGACCTCACCGGAGAGAGGCGGAGGCCTTGGAGGGGTCGCACAAGCCTGGGAGGGGCTGGAGCTATTGCGGCGACCAGAGGGGATTGCCAGCGAGCTCGAGCACGGGGACGGCGGCCCGAGGCCTGCCCGGCCGGGCTCCGGCTTCCTAATCGATCATGGGGTGTGTGTGAGTGCTGGATGGTGCTCGAGGAGGCCGGGGAGGGCTCTATTTATAGGCGAGCGACGAGGGTGCTCCGGGCTCCGCCGGTGGACACCTGTCCACGGCGCCCAGCGACGAGCGGCGTCAGTGATAGGGGGAGAAGGCGACGGAGGTCACGCGGCCACTGTGGGCGGGCAGAGACGAGCACAAGATCAAGAGGATGGTGACGAGCACAGTGCGCTCCGCACTATTGGGCTAGCCGGACCTTGCCCGTTCTCGCTGCGGCGAGCTTTGGCGTCGGCGAGCGCGAGGGAGGAGTTAAGAATGTTGAGACGATGATGGTGGCGAGGGTTGGCATGGTTGGGCAGGCGGGGAAGCAAGCACACGAGCAACAGAGGCTCGGGCGCGTCGCAGAGCGCGTCGGCTGCATGCCAGCACGCCTGGACGAACGTGGTCATCGCGTGAACTATGAGATCACGTCGATCTAAGCAAAAACTCAATGTCTGGCATGTTGTTCGTGGTAGTTTTGAGTGTTACCACGATTTGGTTTGGATCCGGGTGCAGTCGAGAAGTTTTCACACACCAAGTAAGTTTCTGGTCAGTAACTTGGTGATGTTACTGTGGTCAAATGGCTTGTAGTTTGAAGCTGTGCTTTGGAGGCTAGTGATAAGTTACTAAGGTAAAGATGCATAAGAAATTTCAGGTCAAATGGAGCAAGTAAAATGGTAGTTGCTGTAGAAACCACCATTTCTGTCCAGAATAGAAAAGATTTTCTATAGAAAAAATATTCCAAAAAGTGATGAAGTATTTTTGCTCAGGATGGTGCACTAGGTTTCACAGAATATTTGTTAATTATCTCTGATTTTTCTGAGCCATAAAAATTGGGGTTGCTTTGAAGCAAATAGATCTGGCTTAGGGTTTTTGGAAAGAAAATGAATATTTTTAATATTTTAAAGATTATTTTTGGGTGGGTCAGAAGTGAATTGATGATTTAGGAGGGAAGTGAAGCACTTGGGTGAAAGCCAAGGATGCCCAAGTGTTTAAGTCCATATGAAAAGATTTAGAAACTCCAAGTTTCAAAAAATTTCAAATGAAAAATCAAGCAAATAAGAAAGGGCAAAACCTAGGCTGTCACATCATATAGGCTAGACAATTAGGGTTTAGCCATTACAATCTCACGGTAGATCAACTCTTGTAACGCCTAGACTCATCAAAGTCAACCAAGCAGGATGTAGGGTATTACCTCCATCAAGAGGGCCCGAACCTGGGTAAACATCGTGTCCCTGTCTCCTGTTAGCATCGATCCTTAGGCGCACAGTTCGGGACCCCCTACCCGAGATCTGCTGGTTTTGACACCGACACCTGTCGACGTAGAGCACTAAGCTACTGCAAGGTTGGAAAGGGGGGAACGAGCCGGAGCAAGACCCGCAGTCACGAATTGCACAATAGGAGTAACATTGCTGCAAAAAGCACTACAGAGTCTTTACATGCCCCCACGGGGTTCATATCGATCTCTCGCAGGGAACAAAAGAAGAAGGTTTCTAGAGGTGATGTCTATAGGCGTCGCCGCATGTGCCATCATCAACAATGGGCCACGAGGGACCGGTGCCGACCCCATCCAGATCAGCGGCGGCGACGGGCGGACGATGCCGCCGCGATCCGGGCACGGCGTGAGCTTGGGGGCACGTAGCTGTCATCACTCGTCTCCGGAGTCTCGTCAGGCTCGGGAGAGTCGCTGGACTCCCAGGCGCCATCGCTGTTGCTGGAGCAATCATCGACAGGACCATCGGCGGGCCCAGCGTGTGTGCCATGACGAGCATGGCCATGCGTCCATGGGAGGGCGACGTGCATGGGAAGAACCGGCCGGGCTCAGCGATGGAGTGGCGGTGCAGCCGTCCCGCCGCACCGAGGTATGCGGCAAGGATGCTTGCTGCTCCTTCCCCATCGGGTCGGTGGCAGTGTTAGCGGCAGGCGACGGGGAACGATGAGGTGGCCCGCCGACGGGAGCCGTCTGAGCTACATGGGCGGCGAGGGCGACATGCGTCTTCCATGGAGACGACGAAGCAACGGGGCGCGGGGCGATGGAAGGTAGCTTCGGCGTACCCCTACCTGGCGCGCCAAATGTCGGATCACGGGTTCCAGCAAACCCTTGAGGTTCGAACACTGGGGTGTGCGCGAAGGTTTTCTTTCTATCGATCTACGCCCTAGCTCTCTAAGATCTTGCGGACGAACTCGACGAACTCACAACACAGAAAGACACAAGATTTATATTGGTTCGGGCCACCGTTGTGGTGTAATACCCTACTCCAGTGTGGTGGTGCTGGATTGCCTCTTGGGCTGATGATGAACAGTACAAGGGGAAGAACAGCCTCCTCAGGTTGAGGTGTTCTTGTGCTTGGTGAACTTGTGTGGGTGAGATGATCTTGGATCCGCTCTCGACTTGTGATGAGGTCGATCCTCTCTCCCCCCTACTGTGGTGGCTAGTTCTACTTATATAGGCCCTGGTCCTCTCCCCAAATATTGAGCTGGAAGGGAGCTAGAAACGGCCAATTCGAAAGGGGACAACTAGTACAAATTATCCTGACAAAAGGTGGTCTTCGCCTGCCAAAGGTTCTGGTGATGACGCCGTCTTCGGCTCCATGGTGACCTCCATCCTGTCGTCCTTCTGGTCTTGGCCTCGTTGCACCAATATGGAAACCTTTGCCTGATGCCTCAGTACTCCGCGCTTGCACTTCCCCCCTTGGCACCAAAGAGGAAACGAGGACACTGCACGCGCTGGCGCCCGCCTGGCGCCTGCCTGGTCTCGATCGTCATGTCTCACGTCACGAGGATCTCGCGACGTATGCCTTGCCTTGATCTCTCTGCCCCTCGCGAGCCTGCCTGGCGAGGCCGCTCCTGAGGAGGTCTTGCGTCATCCGCCTCGCGAGGCTTGGCCACTCGCGAGGGACTTGAATGCCTTGTCGATGAAGATGGGCCGTACAGACCTGCCAGCCCAGCCAGGCCATGGGCCGCAGGCAGGCAAGTCTGGGGACCCCGTTCCCAGAATGCCGATAAGTACATTGAGTGTACTTGCAAGCTCACAATAAACCAAAAGCAGTCAAGACAAACAACAACATGGCAATTACAGGTTAAGTAGGAATTATCATGAGATCATCAGGATAACATGGCATGAACAACATGAACATAATACCGCTAGAACAATATGAGCATTGCATGAACATATAAATCTGATGATACTAGCATGCAACATAATGACACTATATGCACCACTTATTCTGCTCTGTTTACCTTGTAACCATCACAGGCATCACTTTCCAACCACGGACATCACACGATCATCTCAGGATCAAATCAAGCTTGGTATAAACAATGGTGTAGTTATCATTCAATGACCACAAGGAGCTTGATCTTTACCCACGATTCTCGCACAACATCACGAATATCCAACAACTTGGTATCCTCGATACCACGGTGATCATTCACGGATCACAAACAGAACCATTCTAGGTTTAACGGGTTACCTCGTAACCAAACGGTGATCATTCATGGATCACAGAACCAAGTTGTCTCATCATCGAACCGGGGTTGTTATTAAGCACATTATTATTATTATTATTATTATTATTATTATTACTGTTGACACATAGTGTGAACGACACGAACTGGTCCCTTATCCACGGGCACGGCTATCGATAGATTTAATACACACTCTGCAGAGGTTAGCACACTGTACCCACACCACAGAACCCATGGCCTCGTACTCCCATTCGGGTGGACCAACGGCATTCCGACAAAACCGTCCTACTGCCATGACACTCTCCTGGCCACTCCGACCAATGCCCCCTTGGAGTTCCGTCCTGGTGGCCCCATGCCTACCAAAGGCACCAACGGCCACCGTCGTGGCAAAAACATAAACGGTCCCAAACGGGTACAAAAAGGCGCCTAACAACAACAACGGGCACACAAGGCTTATGTCTGCCTACCTGATCAGGGTACACGTGCCCATAACCTTCCCTCGTTGGAGGCACCAGCGAGAGGCACGACAATAGACCTAGTTAGGACCTTCCCATAAAGGCAAGTGTGGTTGCACTGGTCAGCTCGATATGGTGGCACCATGACTCAGCCAACAGTTGTTCAAGTTCAATTAAGTCCGGTTAAACTTGAGTGCAATAAGCTAAGCCATATTAAAATAACACTAGATCATTGATGGCGCGCGGTGCAGCGCCCGTCTATCTTGAATTTATGATAAATAGACTCAAATGAGTTATTTCACAAAAGTTTTTCATTTTCTTTTGAAACAAGACACCCAATACAGTAGCAAATAATATTGTATTATATCCATTCAAAGGAGGGAGTACTAAGTTGGAACGAAGCAACATATATTTCACTCACTGAACCAATGGCAGGAAAAACATTGACCCGCATCTGGCATACTTGCAGTTTTGCATCCAATCATAGGGACAGAAAAAAAATACAAAGGCAATAGTTACTACGAGGTTGCAAGTAAAATCTTCATATTATGTTGATGCTGCATACATGGTACATCAGTCTAAAAAACAGGCCCTCTGCTGCACACTCGCTTGAAATGATCACAAACACAGTAAAAAAGAATCCTTTACTATTGAGATCTCAAGGTTTCTTTGGCTGTTCCTCCAAGTCTTACAAGCTCTCCCCAAACTACACATGGCCAAGAAAGAGGTTAAACATGCTTCTGGAAACAACATGCACTGGTACTCAACAATCATACTAAGTAACAACTAAATAAGAACATCTAAAGTTGATATTATTTTGACCTTCTTCAACTGCACAATCTATACCTATGGGCACAAGTACCATCAGATTCCAAGGAATTCCTTCGTTAGCTCGGTAACAATCAAGGTAAAAATCCAGGCAACAACCCAAAAGAAACATGAATACACCACTGCATTTGACACAGATAGGAAACAAGATGAAACATCATCATATACTTAGGTTGGGAAAATGGATCATCATGCCGCTACTATGAATGCAACCTTCAACACATCAGTATAGCTTGCATTGAAAATGCTCATAGTCATCATCTAGCGCACAATGCTGTAAAAAGATCATCTACAAATTCACAATGATAAAAGGAAAAACTACATACTATAGAGAATTTGTGTAAGCTTTTGTTATCTTCTTTGTAAGGGGTTTTAGTACAGGCTCCCAAGAACCATGGACCGTCGATGAAGAACTAAAGATAGATATCTTTTTCACCTTTGACAGGTGATGTGAGTATTAAAAACGACAGGAAACTGAATACACATACATGTACTAAATGAATACACTTGTTTTTATCAAATTTCCTACTTCATAAATAATATCAAACGTGGATGAATCACCTAAGGGTTTTGGATCACTGAGGCCATTAAAGTCAAATTAGAAATAGACAACAAGATAAAGCGAGATAGACATAGCGCTGGTTAAGATGGATTCCCATAAGACATCTTTGGTGTAACTTAGTTCGTTCAGATAAATATGGGGAGACGTATCATGCAGTAAGAAGATGAAGCACACATCTAGAGACAACACTGAGACAATTGATAGATAGGCAAAATGCAGTCCGATCCTAAGAAGCAATTGCACTCGGTCAGCGGCATAGGACTAATGGATGACTCGAAAATCAAAAGTTGCAAGTCAAATGTTGCCAGTGTTATACTAATTGACTATTGGAGTAAGAATGTATTTATATTTGTTCTAAATTAAAATTTAAGCTTGTTTCTTGGCATATAACAATTTCTCACTAAAGTAGATATAATGCATGAAGCGTCATAAGATTAAAAGATAGCCAGCAATGGACTTGACCATTCAAGCAACCTGTATCGTCATAGGTTTATGGAGCTCTAGATACAGCACATGTATGGGCAATATGGCAATCTACTACAACTAAGCAACAAAATCAGGAGATGAACCATCGCAATAGGAAAAAATGAACAGACGAGGTTTATGCAGTACACTCACCTGATTAGCTGGACAAATTTGACATTCAATTTGCAGCACCATATCTTGCAGGATGCTGGCCCCTCCTAACCAATTAACCCATGTGATGGTCTTATTAAAAACGTCTAAAAGGAAAATCAAGGTGGCAAATGCGAATAGTGGAATCTGCAGCAACATTGCCATAGGCCAATATGCTTACTCTATTTGTCCAAGTAATAAATCATACGAGTCTAGATAAACAAATTTATGTTGTACTTTCAGGAACCATAGTTACATGGCAAATTTCATGTAGCAAGAGCCAATGATCTCATAAAATACTGTGTGTTCTTGTTCTAGAGGAAAGGAAAGCAATGATAGAATGCTATAAAATAGAGACTTCCTATAGTGCAACACAAAAAAGACTTGCTACAATCATCTATATAAGTATGTAGTAACCAAAGGGTGGCCAATATCAAAATGCAAGTTAAGTGTTTGTGCACAAAGAGGGAAATCACCCACACTATCAATTTTATTATTGATGGTAACGAATATTGAGCAGTATATATAGCACAAAGAGGGAGTATGTTTTAATTTTTCTAAAACAAAAGAGCAATATATAATCAATCAATGATTTACTTGGCGACTATATAAATTTCCAACTTCTTTGCGCCGTAAATGGGAGAAAGAAAAAAGACGTTAATACATACATCTGAAAACAATGGTGGTATGAAAGATCAAAAATTGCAGTTTACATAAATGCTGCAAACTTCAGTAAATATTCATTTGACTCGATTGTTGCATGCATATTCCAGAGTCCAGACCACAAAGGGCTGTTATGCCGCCAGAAAGAAAGCACATTGTTGGTAATGTATGAAAGGCGGCACAAAATACTGGCAAAGCAGGTCCTTGGACTTGAAGGTTGGAATCGATGGTCCGGTGAATGTCACGGGGCACTGTTGTTGTGTTAGCCGATGCATAAAGTTCCTTGCCCCATTCTACTTCTATCAATTCTGCCTGTCAGGTGCAATATTTTGCACTGCACTGAAGGATAGTGCACAACAAAGACAAACCATGATTCAGCCTTCACCATGGTGAAAATTTACCTCGCTGACCTATCTCAAATCTAGAAACTAATGTTTATACCTGGTCGATGCCGTCGTGAGATGACACAAGAGGAGATCCATTGGGGAGGCAGAACATCAGGCAGTTTTCTCTCGAGAAGATCATTGGGGGAGCGTTTGATTTTGCATGCATCTAGTAATTGCCTTCATCCTCACGCCACCAAGAAAGACAGGGAGTGCTCGTCACAGTTTCCTCGCACCACCATGAGATGAGAAGGGTTTCGCCGTTGTGGAGTCAAGTGAAGTGTGAACCATGGGGTGGGGAGGAGAGAAGATGATGGAAGGACACAACAAGGAAGATAGGAGGCGACGCGGAAAAACTTGGAAAGGGACCGGGGGAGGGAAGGAGGAGGCGGCGGAGTGGCGGCATCTGTCAACGACGCAGGAGAGGATTGCGGGGTTTGACAGCGACTCAATGTAGCTGTCATGATGCAGGAGGAAAGCAATGGCGGCGGCAAACACAACCCTAATCACGAGATGGGCATGCCAAGGTTGAAGAAGAAGAAGGGGGCTGAACCGTCGCTGTGTCCATTGTTGTACTTCGCCCCATGCTGGATTAAAGCCCATTAGGTCCAATTTCACGGTAGGCTTCCGATATTGTTACGGGAGTAGCGGTCCTGTGAATTAGCGCTCGATGGCTAGGTTCACAACTATTCGGACGGTTGAAACATCCAAAAGTAATGATCTGACGACTGCAAACACTGATAGCCTGGGATGGCTCAAAAGATGCTCGGTTATAATGTATATAAATGATGCAACTACAATGCATGAGCATGGATCAACATAAGCAAGGAAGTGCAACATAATCATCGAGCATAACCATAATGAAACATTAACCAAATGAAAACGGTAGACTGACGAGCATAACATTACACATGAGCATATCATCACAAATAAATATCATGCAAGAACTTAACCAAAATACTACAAAGTAAGCATATAACCACCTAGATGCGAAGTAACATGCATAGCTACGGCACCAGATAACAGATCATAAACATGCTTCAGAAAGAACACACTGCTACTACTATCAAGCATGACATATAACAATAATACCAGTAATAAATGCAAGATAACAAGATGTAGAAGAGCATAGAATGAAAGGGAACACATATGCATAAGCATCACCAAACAATGATAACCGTATCAAAACAAGCAGACAGTAATTAAATATTCAAATTGAAAACCATGGCTACTGCATGACTATCCTCAAGTGGTTGTTGTGGCTTTCCTGGGGGTGACGGATACTCCGGGAAGAAGTGCGGCGAAGCCGCGGAACGAAATGCCAGACGGTTCTCTCACGGAGGGGGCTGATTTGAAGCAAGGGAAAAATGGTCATTTCACAGCATGAACACTTTATGAAAATGTCACCAACATAAAGAGCTCGATGAGATGAGGACGTGAGCATTGGTTTCACCTCGATCAGAGTTACGGTTGCGGAGTTATGAGGTGTGGAAGAAGAAGGACCAATCTATGAATATTTCTTTAGCAAACAGGTCCCTGAGTGGATAAGGCAGAGGCGCAAAATCAGAAATACGCTTTCTGAACAGGAAAACACAATTTAGATAACAGAAGGAGAAAATACGCTTTCGAGCAAATGAAAGTGTACTGAAAGAAATACGCCTTCAGAGAACTGAAAGCGCACTCACCACAAGGCGCTTCCACTTATCCACGTGGACCTAGGCCCTGGGCCACTTACAGGTGGGTCCCACACGGTCAGGGGAGGGGCTAGCTGGTGTCGTCTTCCTCCTCGCTGCTCCCCCATGTGAGACAGAGGAGGCAGGGGAGGGGGCCAGCTGCCGGTGAAGGAGCGGGCTGCTCCGGCCAGGCCCGGCCAAGCAGAGGCCACCGACGAGCGCGGCTCAGCCTCCCGTGTCCATCCCCACAGAGAAGGATCGACGAGATGGCTAGGAGCAATGGCGGTGAGTGGCGGCATGGAGGAGAAGAGGCGGTCGGACGGTGGTGATGCTCGGCGAAGCAAGGCGCTCCGACGAGAGATGAGGGGGTGGGGCGGTTCGCCGGGATGTGGGGAAGACGTTGGTGGACTCGGGGAGGCGAGGGAAGGCCCAGCTAGCACGACTGCCGCGATGGCCGAGAGGAGTAGGCAATGGCCAAACGAGGGGCACGCGGCCACGGGCGGACTCCGGTGAGGGCGAGGTGGGGGGCGATCCGCGGGGATGAGGTGGAGCTCGTGGACAGCTCGGGAGGAGAGGAGAGGGGCTAGGCACACCGGAAGGAAGGAGAGACCGAAGTGGCCATGGCGAACAGAGGTGAAGGAGGCGAGGTGTGGCGATTCCAGTGGGCTAGAGAGGCAGGGAAAGAGTGAGTGAGGTGCGGAGGACCTCGGGCATGCTATATATAGCCTCGGGGAGGGCTCTAGAGCTCACAGATGAGCTCCCGACCAATCTTTAATGGTGGGGCAGTGGCTGGGCGTGGCACAGGCATAGCTATAGCGACGCATTTATCGCGAACCACTATGAGGAAGCGATGCAGGGCGGCGCAGGAGCTCATGGGGCAGCTACTAGACATGAATGGAGGTCGAGACGAGGAGGGAGGAGACGAGCATAGTGGTCGGACCGAGCCAGAGCTTGCAATGTGCGTGATGCCAGCGTGATCACCACGCACACTGGAGCAAATGGCGCCTTCTGGCCGAGCCGACAATGTCCAATGAATAGACCTTAGTGCCCTTAGTCCAACTGAAGAAGGAATTGGGTCTAGGGGCAAAGAAGAGATATGTAGATGGCCCCAAAGCAAGCCAGCAGCCAAGTGTTTTGTGCTGTGCAGTGGGGACACCAGCTTGGTAACGCAGTAAATAGTTTGTCTGGTGATGATCACTCACTAAGGTGATGTTGATTACCAAAAATCAGACTAATAGGTGGAGTTTAGACGAGGGTTGTTGTAGAAACCACTATAATGGCCAGAATTAGAGATTTGGATGATGCACTCACATGAAGATGCAAGTTGAGATGAAATTGGGTATGGACCAATGATTTGAAGATATGAGGATGCTCAAAAAGTTTCAGGCCATTTGGATGAACCAAAACAGCACTTGCTTCACAATGCATCTCCCTAGACAAAATTTTAGAAAAATTGCACAGGGCAAATGGATTACTGGATTGAGCCAAAATTGGTGGAGAGGGTTGATATGGATAGGAGAATGCCCTGGAAAATCTTCAGCTTAAATGAAGCAATATAATGTATAGTTGCTTCACAACCTGAAAATCTGACCAGAAACCAAGATTTGGAGTTTGGCTCACATAGATGAGTAGCTCAAATTTGTTGGAGAGTCATGATTTGATCATATGAAGGATCTTGCAAAATTTCAACTCATTTGGATATGCCTAGCTTCTACTTCATTCACAACCAGTTCCCTCAGATAAGAACTTTGAAAAATTGCTCAGGAATATTTGCTAAGCACATTGAGTAGAATTTTGGCATGGGGAAATTATATTGACAGGAAAATATGTCCAAAAAGTTTGGAGTCAATCAAGGAAAGATAAATATCACTTCCTTCACAAAGTGCCATTTAAGGCAGAATAGGAAAAAAATTATTGGAGGATGATTTTTGAACATGGCAATGAAATGTTTTTCCATATTTGAGCAAGATATGACCCAAACATATTATGAGAATTATTTGGGAATTTTGGGAGTGACAGAAATATAGGTCGCTTCACAACCTATGGTTTAAAGAGTTATTCCTTTAATACAAAAAGGAATATTCCCAATAAAAAGAATATTGGGTTAGGTCAAGGATAGAAATAACATGATCTTGGGATGATGATGAGGATGACAAGCCACTATAAACCTAGGAAGACATGATCTCCCCATGTTCCAGAACCACATAGCCACAGAAAATCAAATCAAATCAGAAAATCCAAGAAAATCAAAGGAAAAAGAAAAGGGCAAAAATCCAGGCTGTTACAAACCTTCCCCCTTAAAGAAATCTTGTCCTCAAGATTTGGATTGCTCAGGGTTAAATAATTTTTCTGACTTGAAGAAACTGTTTCCAACTCGGGTTTCTTTTATTCATTCTAATGTAATATTCCCACAGAATTGGATCTGATTGACGGTCTTGATCTGGGGTGGTTTGCTGCACCGTATCTGACATTCTGATAGTACTTGCCTCATATGTTCCTGACTCAAATTTTCTTTCATATCTGTTGGCTGAGCTAGGGTCCAAAAGACCTTCTGACATACGTGTCCTTCTCGATATTGATCCTTGCTGAAAATGTTATTCTCGTATCAAGTACCGAGAATATTCCACAGAGTTGGGGAGAACATCTTCCCGTGGAACAAAGAATCTCTTCTATCCAGGCATCAGGTTTCTTGAATATATGCATACCTTCTGGGTTCAAAATAGTGAGGTGTTTCATACCTGTTTTGCTAACAGATTCTGACATCTTGCAGGAGTTTCTGACTTATCTTGATTGGCTTCACAATCTTGAGTATCGAAGTTGTACCAAAGGTTTGACTGTCGCTCGCCGTGATTGATAGGAAAAATGCACCATCTGCTGATGATAACATTTGCATACTTGACTGGTCGTGATCTTGGCAAAGAATTCCATTCACACATGCTATTCTTTAACTGCTTCCCATATGCGAGAGATAACAATCCTCAAAGTACGTGTTCTCACACTGATTCTTCATTTTTGCCAGTATCTCCATGGGAATAACAGTCTGTGCGATGCTCCATCGCGGGTGTTGAGGTCAATATATTGAGTTGTCCTGGTTTCAGACTTGACAGACTCGGGCATTTAGTGCTGACAGTTTTGAGCATACTATGGATTGAGTTGGTTGCCTTTCCATGAGGTCCTTAGTAGAATAGAGTAGACCTCTTAGTCGTATCATCATGGGGTTCGATATGGAATAAGTCTGTCTTGGGCATACATACCACATTGCTCACACAATAACCAGCATATTTGTATTGTTGGTCTTGCTCTTTCATTATTACATTCTTCATTTGGATCCCTAACTGAAAGAGCGGGGCCTTATATATATATATATATATATATCCTTGATTATTTTCGCGGCCCTGAATACTGTCATGTACAATATCTTGCAATCATACCTTGGTTTGATTCATGTCTTGAGCCTTGGTATATTTATCCGGCACACGTGTGGTTATACAGATCTCAATACTGTTGTTGATTATGCCGGATAGTTCCAGGGTTAATAATATCACCTTGCGGGGCTGATCTTGATAATCATTGGCAAGACTATTGCCTCATTGTTGTCTTTCCTTCAAGACTTGTCAATTATTGCATCACCCACTGGTTTTTGTCTCTTGAATAACCGATGAGGTTGTCAGATGCGTACCGTGAATTATTGTGCAAGAGACTTGCATGGACTTGGCAGCATACTCATTGAATGAACAAATATCCGATTCTCAAGGCATGCCTTTGTTTTGACTGATTCTTGTTTGAGACCCAACTATTGCAGATCTGCCACTTGGAGAACACTGCCATATGCTGACAATTCATAGTTTAATGTCTTGTATTAGTGTCATATTGAAGAAGATTGGGCAGCTTGCGTTCGGAAACCACCGGGGTATCATCCTGAGGAAGACTGGATGGCTTGTGCTCGAAGCCTTCGGTGGATATCTTATTAAGGAAAATGGGGAACCATAACTCATAAGCTTCCCCCTTTAAAGACTTTTCCACGGAAGGCTTGGTACCTTATGCCAGATGCTTTTGCGGTATTTTATTGAGAAGACTAAATATCTTGGATGGGAATCCATTCATTCCCTACCAATGCAGACTGGGAACCTTATCTTTGTACACTTCGTCAATAAATTGTGGAGATGGACGGAACTCATTTTCTCGATGAATGGAATGTGATCTATATATTCTTGTTAGTCCGGCAGCTGATTATTTGTGTGGCAAGAATTGTCTGACTATCCTTGCTGAATTCATTGCATATTTGGACTGACTTCTGGGTGTCGCAACGTTTTAGTTTTGACTTACGGCAGATTCAATCATTGTGCACAGACCATACCTTTGACTTGAAATGCACTGTTGATCCAATTTTGTTCTCTTGCTGATTTAATCATTGCTGCGATAAGGTGTATCTCTGACGGGTACTAGTTACTGAAAGTCTGATCAGAATACAATTTGTATCCAGACGGGTGTCTGCAATACAATGCTATCAGCAGAAATCCTCATTGGTTTTAACTGAATTCCTTGGTGTATATCTATACTGCTCACAGCTTCTTTTGATTCGCTGTCGGTCGAGGAGTAATTTGCATAAGGGGGATAACACCGAGGATTCAAAACAAAGAAGCACGAGAAAGCAATTTATTGCAACAAATCACACAACAAACAAGCTACAAAGCTGCTCCACACAGGCACACACAAGCATGATACTACAGCAGATGCACAAGTACTACACAAAGGACTAGACCCTACGCTTGAGAAAACGCTCGCACACTGACGAGGAAGTTAAGGGAGTAGCGAGTCGAACTGCTGACTCTGAAACTCCGGATGGACGAGGTGGAAGATTTGGAGAAGCTGGCGGAGAGTGAGGTAAAGCGACACCAAGCAATCTCCGGGCTCGAATGGCATCTCGGACTTACTCAGAAATATGAAGACACTCGGCCGTCATGTAACGAGACATGGTGACAATAGCCGGGTCATCTTGAGGGTTGATGGAGGGAAAATGGATCCGCCTAGGATTCTCGACGATGGTGGGATAATATTGATAAGCACGGGTCTCTTGCACCATGCTCTCTTGATACGAAGACCGGTGATTCCTGCCATTACGGCAAGCTGAACGGCACGCTCGGGAGTAGTGCCGTAACCACCACGGAAACTATAGGTGCATTTACCAACAAGAATCGGGGCTGATAGATGAACCTGAGCAACATATTCCTGAATTCTTCCCCCGGTAGAACACTGGAATACTTGATACCGGGGTGGATCTCCGAGGGGACAAATTCTGCGCCACATATTGCCAAGTACGGTGGCAAAGCTGAGAGGTGCTGGAGTGAGACTGAACTAAATAGGAACTGCACCGGGAGCTCTGGGAGGGCACTGAACTCATGGAAGTTGATCGCCATCTACGCATGAAACAGGGGTAACCGAAATAAGACTATATGCGGCAAACAAATGCAACAACCAAATGCAGCAAGCAAGGGTAACAACCAAACCATATACTACTGTTTTCTAACGTTCCAGCAGACTAGGGCGCTCTATAGCCAGACTTGCTCTGATACCAAGCGTGTGCCACCCCGGCTCAGAGAAAATTGGAACGCCCCGTATTCCAGCCCAGAGATCAAGGTGAAGTCTTCTGGAATACGGCACTGCTTAGCATAGAACTAACCAGCTCTCTATTACAACACGAATAGGTATACAAGGTATCTGATATTACAATGAATAACATCGGCACGGTGACACTATGCCAACCACGCTTGCTCTATACAAGCAGCATAACAACTCGAGGCAACAGAACAACTACTGGCAATGGAACAACTACTGGCAGCCGAACAACGAATGACGATGATGGACTCTAATCCGCAGGTACTCTGGCTGGAACGTTTATCCTAGCTCGCGAACACAGGAACATCACCAAACAAGCAAGCAATCCAGGAATGACCTGTAAACTGGCATGACACGCCATGTCAGTACATTGAATGTACTTGCAAGCTCACAATAAACCAAAAGCAGTCAATACAAACAACAACATGGCAATTACAGGTTAAGCAGGAATTATCATGAGATCATCAGGATAACATGGCATGAACAACATGAACATAATACCGCTAGAACAATATGAGCATGGCATGAACATATAAATCTGACGATACTAGCATGCAACATGATGACACTATATGCACCACTTATTCTGCTCTAGTTACCTTGTAACCATCACAGGCATCACTTACCAACCTTGGACATCACACGATCGTCTCAGGATCAAATCAAACTTGGTATAAAAAATATCGTTGTAATCACTAAATAACCACAAGGAGCTTGATCTTTACCCATGATTCTCGCACAACATCACGAATATCCAACAACTCGATATCCTCGATACCACGGCGATCATTCCTGGATCACAAATGGAACCATTCTTGGCTCAACAGGTTACCTCGTAACCAAACGGTGATCATTCACGGATCACAGAACCAACTTGTCTCATGATCGAACCAGGGTTGTTATTAAGCACATCATTATTATTCTTATTACTGTTGACCCATAGTGTGACCAACACGAACTGGGCCCTTTTCCGTGGGCACGACTATCGATAGATTTAATACACACTCTGTAGAGGTTAGCACACTATACCCACACCACGGAACTCATGGCCTCACACTCCCATTCGGGTGGACCAATGACGTTCCGACAAAACCGTCCTACTGCCATGACACTCTCCCGGCCACTCCGACCAACACCCCCTTGGGGTTCAGTCTTGGGTGGCCCCATGCCTACCAAAGGCACCAACGGCCACCGTCGTGGAAAAAACATAAACGGTCCCAAACAGGGACAAAAAGGCGCCCTACTAACAACAACTATGGGCACAAGGCTTATGTCTGCCTACCTGATCAGGGTAGCGCACGCCCATAACCTTCCATCATTGGAGGCACCGGCGAGAGGCACGACAATAGACCCATTTAGGACCTTCCCATAAAGGCAAGTGTGGTTGCACTGGTCAGCTTGATATGGTGGCACCATGACTCAGCCAACAGTTGTTCAAGTTCAATTAAGTCTGGTTAAACTTGAATGCAATAAGCTGAGCCATATTAAAATAACATTATGCAACTACAATGCATGAGCATGGATCAACATAAGCAGGGAAGTGCAGCATAATCATCGAGCATAACCATAATGAAACATTAACCATCCGAGCATGGTATACTAACGAGCATAACATTACACATGAGCATATCATCATAAATAAATATCATGCAAGAACTTAACCAAAATACTATAAAGTAAGCATATAACCAACTGGATGCAAAGTAACATGCATAGCTACGGCACCAGAGAACAGATGGTAAACATGCATCAGAAAGAACACACTTCTACTACTATCAAGCATGACATATAACAATAATACCAGTAATAAATGCAAGATAACAAGATGCTGAAGAGCATAGCATGAAAGGGAACACAGATGCATAAGCATCACCGAACAATGATAACTGTATGAAAACAAACAGACAATTTTTAAATATTCAAATTGAAAACCATGGCTACTGCATGACTATGATGCAAGTGGTTGTTGTGGCTTGCCTGGGGGTGACAAAGACTCTGAGAAGAAGTGCCGTGAAAATGGTCATTTTCATAGTGTGAACACTTTATGAAAATGTCACCAACAGAAAGTGCTCGACGAGATGAAGACGTGAGTTGGTTTCACCTCGATCAAAGTTACGGTTGCGGAGTTATGAGCTATGGAAGAAGAAGGAGCAATCTGTGAATATTTCTTCAGCAAACAGGTCCCTGGGTGGATAAGGCAGAGGCGCAAAATCAGAAATACGCTTTCTGAACTGGAAAAGGCACTTTACATAACATAAGGAGAAAATACGCTTTCGAGCAAATGAAAGCGTACTGAAGGAAATACGTACGCCTTCAGAGAACTGAAAGTGCACTCACCAGAAGGCACTTCCACCTATCCAAGTGGACCTTGGCCTTGGGCCACTTATAGGTGGGTCCCACGCGGTCAGGGGAGGGGCCAGTTGGGCATCGTCTTCCTCCTTGCTACTCCCAGTGCGAGACAAAGGAGGCAAGGGAGGGGCCAGCTGCCGGCGATGGGGCGGGCTGCTCCGGCCAAGCCCGGCCAAGCAGAGGCCACCGGCGAGCGTCGCTCAGCCTTCGGGCGGACTCCGGCGAGGGCGGGGTGGTGGGGCGAACCGCGGGGATGAGGGGGAGCTCGTGGACAGCTCGAGAGGAGTGGAGAGGGGCTAGGCACACCGGAACCAAGGAGAGACCGAAGCGGCCATGGTGAACAGAGGCGAAGTGAGGTGAGGTGTGGCGATTCCAGTGGGCTAGAGTGGCGGGGAAGGAGTGAGTGAGGTGCGGAGGACCTCAGACATGCTATATATACCCGCGGGGAGGGCTCTAGAGCTCACGGACGAGCTCCCGACCAAGCTTTAATGGCGGGTAGTGGTTGGGTGTGGCACGGGCACGACTCTAGCGGAGCATTTATGGCGAACCACGACGAGGCAGCGATGCAGGGCGACGTAGGAGCTCACGGGGCAGCTACAAGACATGAATGGAGGTCAAGACGAGGAGGGAGGAGACGAGCACAGTGGCCGGACCGAGCTAGAGCTTGCAATGTGCATGACGCCAGCATGATCACCACGCGCACTGGAGCAAAAGGCGCATTCTGGCGGAGCCGACAATGTTCAATGAATAGACCTTAGGTCCCTTAGTCGAACTGAAGAAAGAATTGGGTCCAGGGGCAAATAAGAGATATGCAGATGGCCCCAAAGCAAGCCAGCAGCCAAGTGTTTGTGCTGTGCAGTGGGGACACCAGCTTGCTAACGCAGTAAATAGTTGGTTTGGTGAAGATCACTCACTAAGGTGATGTTGATTACCAAAAATCAGACTAATAGGACGAGTTTAGATGAGGGTTGCTGTAGGAACCACTATAATGGCCAGAATTAGAGATTTGGATGATGCACTCACATGAAGATGCAAGTTGAGCTGAAATTGTGTATGGCCCAATGATTTGAAGATATGAGGATGCTCAAAAAGTTTCAGGCTATTTGGAGGAACCAAAATATCACTTGCTTCACAATGCATCTCCCTTGACAGAATTTTGGAAAAATTGCACAGGGCAAACGGATTACTGGATTGAGCCCAACATTGGTGGAGAGAGTTAATATGGATAGGAGAATGCCCTAGAAAATTGTTAGCTTAAATGAAGAAATATAAAGTATAGTTGCTTCACAACCTGATTTTTTTCCAGAAACCAAGATTTGGAGCTGGGCTCACATAGATGATTTACATGAGCTCAAATTTGGTGGAGAGTCATGATTTGATCATATTAAGTATCTTACAAAATTTCTACTCATTTGGATATGCCTATCTTGTACTTCCTTCACAACCACTTCCCTCAGATAAGAACTTTGAAAAATTGCTCAGGAATATTTACTAAGAACATTGAGTTGAATTTTGGCATGGGGAAATTATATTGCCAGGAAAATATGTCCAAAAAGTTTGGAGTCAATCAAGCAAATATAAATAGCACTTCCTTCACAAAGTGCCATTTAAGGCAGAATAGGAAAAGAATTATTGGAGGATGAATTTTTAACATGGAAATGAAATGTTTTTCCATATATGTGAAATATATGACCCAAACATATTATGAGAATTATTTGGGAATTTTGGGAGTGATAGAAATATAGGTTGCTTCACAACCTAGGGTTTAAAGAGCTATTCCTTTAATAGAAAAAGGAATATTCCCAATAAAAAGAATATTGGGTTAGGTCAAGGATGGAAATTAGATGATCTTGGGATGATGATGAGGATGACAAGCCACTATAAACCTAGAAATACATGATCTCCCCAAGTAAAATCAAATCAAATCAGAAAATCCAAGAAAATCAAAGGAAAAAAGAAAAGAGAAAAAATTCAAGCTGTTACACGTCCGCACGGCAGACAAGTGCGACCTCACCCCATCCACGAGTCATGAAGATCTTTCCTGGGGACACGACCTCGGCCTCTGCTTCCGTCGCCGGGGTGTCGCACCCGGCGTGCTGCAGCCACAACTCGAGTGGCCCCCTCGGCGGCATTTCTTCAGCGAAGAACGGCGGGAACCGGATCCACGTGCGTGGTGGCATCGCCGCCCACACCACGAGTTCTCACGAGGAGCCCTTGGCATGTGTTCGCGGGGCGGTCACACGCGCCACCACTGCACGGCCATCACGGCCGTGGCGCGAGAGGCATCGGTCGCTGCCTTCTCCTCCGGAGCCATCTGCCTGAGCATACAATGGCAGCGGGTAGCCCAGGGGAGGCCGCTCATACCAAGGCCTCATCACCTCCGGCCTCACGACGATGTCTCGGGAGCGGACTGGCCTCTTCTTCGGTGGGAGTGGCCCAAGTTCATCACGGGGGTTTTCCCGTTCTCGGTGGCGGAGAATCTCCGTATCGGCGCCACGGGTGTCGTAGCAAGGAGGAGGAAGAAGAAGTAAGCAGAATGGAGGAAGAAATGAGAAACAGGGGCTCTGCCCCTTCCTCATTTATAGCCAGAGGGAGGCCAACCGCCGGCCTCCACGATCTAAGGTAATGATGGTCATGCAATAGGGTATCGTCAAGTCGGGCAGTTGCCAAGGCAACATGGGGAAGCGATGACAGCCACGACCTATCAATTGCCACGTGTCAATCAAGAACTCCAAAAAAATACACTTCCATGATGATACGTGTTTGTCACAGTAGGTCGCGTTTTTTGTCATGCATGTACATCCATGACAAATTTATGACAGAATCAAGATAGTCATACCTGTGCTATCGTAGAAGTGTTCCATGACATTACCAAAATTATCATCACGGAAGTGTCCACTTCCATGACGATAAATCGCGCGTCACAGAAGTGCTTTCGTCAAGGGTGACCGACACGTGGCATCCACCATAACTAAACGCTATTAAGCTATCGGGTCGGGTTTTGGATCCGATAACCCGTTAACAGCCCCGACCAATGGGGATTTTCCACGTGTTAAATCATCATTGGCTGGAGGAAACACGTGTCGGCTCATCGTCGGGATAGATGTCATCCACTCATTGGACAAAAGGCGCCTATGATACGTTGACACGTGGCACGGCCCAACGGAGGCCCATTCCTGTGAAAAGGTCGTCCCATTTGACTTGGTCAAAAGGTGGCGGGCCGGCCCATGGAAAGCCTGTTAACGGCCTGTTCGCATATAGCCCATTTACAGCCCGCTAACCCAAGGCCCGTTACGCCCTATCCGAATGAGGCCCAGTAGCGTCATCTGGGCCATCCAATATGATTCCAGCCCATTTTCACTTCTGGCCCATGTATGGCCCATGACGTCTTTCGGCCCATATGAGGCCCTATGTAACTCTTGGCCTATTAACGGCCCGTGGTGAAACTAGCCCGTAATGAACAGTGTATCACTTTAGACCCATTAACGACCCGTGGTGAAACTGGCCCGTAATGAACAGTGTATTACTTTATACCCATTAATGACCCGTTATTCCGTTGGGCCGTCTCCGGCCCATGTTATCTTTTGGTCTTCTCAGAGCCCACTTATTCTTGGGCTCATTTCCAGCATTCGTTTACTTATGGCCCGCTACTGTCATTTTCTGCTTGTGGGCCAAATTTAGCCCGTGGTTACACTCGGCCCGTTTGTGGTCCGTTAATATGTTGGGCCGTTTTCATAGCGTCATCAAATACGGCCTATTAACGATGGCCCGTTATGGTCGGCCCATGAACGGACGATTCCAACCCTAGCCCGTTTACGGCCAGAATGTGGTCTGTTTGGCCCATGTTTGGCCAATCGATCATACGGCCCGTATAAGGCCCATTGATGATACGGCCCGTAGAAGGCCCATTGATGATACGGCCCGTAGAAGGCCCATTGTTTCTACGGCCCGTAGAAGGCCCACTGTTTATACGGCCCGTAGAAGGCCCACTGTTTATACAGCCCATAGGAAGCCCAATCTCACTAAAGTAAATATTAGCCCATAGTTATTGTGGCCTAGTTTTAAAAAAATTAGTTATTGCAGCCACTAGCAAACCGCAGAAAAAGAACTGCATTGACTACAAGCAAACAAATAAACAAGACAAGAAGGAAATAAATAAGCAAGCAAATTACACTAGGATATCACGGCTATTACACATATTACATCCACTGGGCATCAAAGTTCGCCACCAGTGCAAATATAGGGAACACAGCAGCATATAAATGCCGCAGCAAAACAAGTCCAGAACTGAAACCACTTTAGAAGAGCTTAAGAAACAATATCCTGGGTACCCATAATGCTGGCAAGATGCTTAGCAAGCTTATTAAGTTTCTCTTGTTTGGCGCTTAAGTCCTCCAGCGCTTGCTGTTGCACCAGAAAGTATGCATCTGAATTCTGCAGGGACTTCCTCAGTCCTTCGACTTCCTATTGCATAACATATGATCGATGTCTTTCAACTTGAAGTTGAGACTCGAGAAGCTGAACTGATTCAGGCAATGAGTTCGAAGAGCTGGTTCCAGCAGTAGTAGCCAATAACTCGAACACTACATCAAGACAGGACTTTTGGGTTGTCTCAGTGTCTTCAATATAGTTTTTATCAGCTTCGTTGGAGACCAACAGGGATGTCTCACTATCTTGAACCTTATCTGTATTACTTCCTTTACCATTGCATAACAGGGTACTCTTCTCCAATATTTTATCCGTGTTCTAAAAGAGAAACAAACAAACACATCTCAGGTTTACAATGTAGTATATGAAACTCATTTTGGTAAACCAGTTCAGTAGTAAGGTGGACATGATAACAACATGAAACAAACATATATCTATGTAGTATGGTCACTGTATGGTCTATATCATTCTAGTTTATGTTGCCAAATCAAGATAGATACAGTTCGAATCATATCTATTTAAGACAAAGCAACATAGACAGAATATAAGTGTGGGAAACTACACAGCAATAACAACACTTGTAATGTGCATGGCATGAGAACATAACTGTTTATTCAATTGAAACTGAAATCAACATAGAGCAAGTTACAATAGCAAACAACCAAACACGTTGAAGAAACAAGTTTAAAACATACCTGTTGCGCCATTGGAGTTTCATTTGCATCCTTCAAATTTGAAATTAGTTGGTATCAGTAAATACAGTGATGCAAGAGCAAAGTAGTATGAACCATAGCTACGGAACCTGACCTAAGAACAATTCTTCTTCTGATTTAAGCGTTGACTTCGGGTTCGGAGTGGTGGTCCTCGTGATTTGGGCACTGTAGTTGCCTTACTAACTGCTCGTGTCTGGGTGCTCTGTGGTGGAGACGGTGCTGTGTCAACGGGAACTGGCTGTCTATCTGCTGGGGTTGAGGTTAGAAGGGGTGTAGCTGGTTCTCTGTCCAACTGGGTAGGGGTACAATCTGCATGAGTGTGGGTTATGTGTGGTGGCGCTGGTTCTTAGGCAAGTACAACCGTGGTTCTATCTGCATCGACAGGTAGCGTGATCTTTTCTGAAGACCGTGTTTTTACTCCCACAGATACTGCCATCACTCCCTCCAATTGACATGGCTGATAAACAAGAAAAGTAATTGAATGTAGAGACATTGTAAGATAGACAGGTGCAATGGATAGTAGGAAAGAAAACAGGGCATGAAATAATTCACATTTATGTTGTCTAAGCAAACAGAATAGCAGGGCATAATTTCACATATATGATGGCTAATTAAACAGGATAGCATGACACAATTTCACATGTATGATGGCTAACTAAACAGGATAGAATGACATACTTCAAAATATGATGACTATGTAAACATGATGACATGATATAAGTATACGATGTGTCTATTAAAGTGGTTGGCATGCCATAAATCACAAACATGCCATCACTGGAAACATGATGGCATGATATAATTCACGGATAGAATGACATAATTTAAATATGATGACTATGTAAACAGGATGAGATGATATAGCTATATTATGTCTTTAGAAAATGGGTTGGCATGCCATAATTCAGATAAATGTTGTCTATGTAAACATCATGGCATGACATAATTCAAATATATGATTTATATACTAAGGAAGTGAGCAGACGGCAATCGCATATATGATGTGTCAACTAAGGAGATGGCATTCAATATTGTGTATATGATGTAAAAATTAAGCATTGCAATACAACATATGCATTATATGAGTAATATAACCCTGCCAAGTTTGAGCATACACCTCAGGGGGATAATAGGACTGGTCATCTGCCTCTGAATCCTCCTCTGAAGTGCTATCTGTAATCAGCAAGATATCTGCTTCAGCAGGTAGCATTGTCTGCTCTGAAGACCTTGTTTTCACTCTAGATTTCTCCATCACCAATTCAAATGGCTGATGCATAGGAAGAGCAGTTGAATATACAAACATTGTCGACAAAAGCAATGAGAAATACAAAAAAGGACGACATGATATAATTCACATATATGATGCTTGCCTAAACAACATGGAATTGCATAATTCACATACATAATGCCTTGCAACAAGATAACATTGCATAATTCACATATATAATGTCTTGCAACAAGATGCCCTTGCATAATTCAAATATATGGTAATTAGACACTAAACAGGTGGCATTCACACAAAGCATGTCTAAACTAAGCAAATGACATAGCAATGCAAGATACCATACGCACGATATGAGCAACATAACCCTGCCAAGTTAGGGCATGCACCT
>NC_041390.1:493906898-493909558 GCF_002162155.2 Triticum dicoccoides | reverse complement strand
TCCGTCTCTGAATCCTCCTCTGAGGAGCTATCGGTAACCAGCAAGACATGCGCTTCGTCAGATAGCATTGTCTGCTCTGAAGACCTTGTTTCCAATCCAGATTTTTCCATGACCTGCCAAATGGCTGATGCACAGGAAGAGTAATTGAATGTACTAAAATTGTAGACAAATTTAACACGTAATAAAAAAATGATGGCATGATATAATTCACATATAAGATGACTGGCTAACCAGGGTGGCATTGCAAAATTCACATATATGACGCCTGGCTAGACAAGATGGCATTGCATGATTCAAATATACGATAAAGAAACTAAACAGATGGCATTGACACAAAGCATGTCTAAACTAAGCAGATGACATCTTTAATGTATACAGTAAGCAATGCAAGGCACCATATGCATGATATTACCAACATCAGCATGCCAAGTTTGAGTGAAGACCTCATGGGGTAAATAGGAGTGGTCTTCTCCTTCTGAATCCCCCTCATAACAGTTATCTTCCTCTTGATTACGATCCGAAATGGGTGGAGGGGGGGCTGCCTTTGCGCCCACCATGGAACGACGTCTACATGAAATTTTATTGCCACGCAAGGCTCGTCTCTTTTGCTCTACATGATCAGTTCCATTGTGTACAATAACTGGCATGCATAGGAATAAAACATAGTGAGATTATGTAAGGAGTGCATGCACAAATCCAGAGTGATGGTAGCAAACTATGGATAGACCCAAAACCAATGATAGCAGGCAGATAATAGCTTTAGTTAAAAATACAGATAATGGCTCCTTTAATGTTTGTTTGCACCCAACATGAAACTCATAGTAGACACCGGAGATTAACCAGATAGTAGACAGATAGTACTGATTGCTACCCCAATATGTACCCCATAACCATTTAAAAACTCAAGTTTCAACATTAGTTTGGACCTGACTCGGAGTCTAATAGGTGAACACGACGATAATGTAGCATGTCATCATATTAAGCGACGCATAACGTAAGCAGACACGGAAGAGTGCGACCTCTCTTGCGGACCCGTGTAGTCCTCAAGGTCATCTGCTCAGTTGTGATGGTAATGCAGTTGCCGTGGCTGCCGGCGGCGGGGAAGAAGATCTGAGGCGGCGAAAGACAGTCTGGAGAGCGGATCCCTGCTGTGGTGAACCCTTCCGTCGTTGGAGCAGCTGAGCTGGGGTGGAACACAGCGCTGCAGGAGCAGGACAAAACCACACAAGGTTTTCTTTGACACATATCTGTAACAAATGTAATTGAGTAAGGGCTTGTTTGAATTTTAGGATTCTAACAATGCAGGGATAGGAAATAGACAGGAATAGGATAGGAATGCACGTGCAAAACAGAGAATTTAAAAACACAGGATTTCTGCCAATCTGGGTGTTTGATTCACAACAATTGGAAGATCACAGGATGCAAAAAAGCATGGTGAGATTAAGTCAAACCACAAGAAAATGTACGGTTATAATGCTATTATGCTACTATCTCTTAGTCTTGTGCTTGATGAATAGGAATATGAAAAGGAGGAGAAGTAGAAATTAGAATTCCTATGGTTTGTCTTTCAAGGAGACACTAAAGGAACAAATCCTACAGTTTTCCTCTGCTCCATTCCTTTGCACCAAATTCATGAAAAGTAGTACCATAGGAAACTTTCCAATTCCGATGTTTTTCATTCACTTTTCCTTTCAAGCACTGGCGATTCTAGTAGGCAGGCTTGAGCAAGGAAAATCCTACACTAAAAAAATGTTTTTGTGCTACTTCTATTACTTTGGACCCAGGCCACTACCATACTAGCTCAACTCCCAGGCCCATCAACAAATGCATAGCTCAAACGCGCAGAGATAAATAATGATGGCGTTCAAGAGAGTCCATCACGGATAGCTAAGTTGCCTGGTACCTCACTGCTTGTCATATAGTAGGATAAAATAATCGTATTTCCCGTTACTACGAGTGCTCAGTGGACAATATATATAACATGTAGAGTAAAAAAAGAGATGCAACAAGTGTACAACCTCTTTGGTGAAGCCATGTCGATCTCAGCATGATTGGGTTGGCCGGTGAGGATGCTCCGGCTGACTTGGCTGTCGGAGGAGGGGAAGAAGAACTTAGGCATCTGGAGATGGAGCCCGAGGTACTGCTCCGCTGTGATGGAGGGTTTCGTTGTTGGAGCAGCTCCAGTGAGTTGTACGACGCCGAGGCTGAAGCAGGACAAGAGAGACAACGAACAACGTTAACCTGAGTGGAATTCTAATAGCGTCTCCAATACATGACATAAAATACATAAACACAAAGTGCTAGATGTAAAATACATCAGCTGCTCATCTCTGAACTTAACTGTCGAAACTGAATTTAACTGTCGAAACTGAACTTAACTGTCGAAACTGAACTTAACTATCGAAACTGAATTTTGCTGTCGAAACTGAATGCACTAGCAAGGTGAGGCTACATGTCGGTCGACTGACTTTTTCAACTCTGGTCAGTCGATTTTGCAGCCGTTGATACGAAATCAAGGGCCTGTGGTTCATCTTCAACCTCCACCCCCCTGAGCCGGCCAAGCAGCAGCCACTCGCCGCCCGCGGCCGGCAGTGCGCCGCCCCGCCCGCCCCGAAAACACTCCCCACCGTCGGTCTGCCGCCGCCCCGGCCATCCCTCTA
>NC_041390.1:493896360-493906343 GCF_002162155.2 Triticum dicoccoides | reverse complement strand
GAGCTTTTTCTCCGGCGATCCCCATGCCACCGCCCCGCCAACGCCCTGCCACCGCCGGCGACCACCGCCCCATCCTGAACCCTAAGATAGATAGTGGGGTACCTCTCCGGCGATTCCCCCTCCCCGCTGCGGCTGGTTCTTCCTTCACCCCGGCGGCATCGGAGTGAAGTGTAGCTAAATCAGAGCAGCATCGCAAGTAAGAGCAAGAGTGAGAGCAGCAGCACGAGCAAGAGCAAAAGCGTGAGCGAGAGCTAAAGCAGAGAAGCAGCGCGAGCGAGAGCTAAAGCAGCAGCAGGTCCTACTGATGTGGACGTCACCGCCGAGGGAGCGACGCCATGGAGGAAGTGGCCGGCGACACCGTCGTGGATGGAGCCGCGCCGTATCAGCTCGGGACCGAGCATCGGCAGCACCATGAGATCGAATCAAGAAGAAAATGCGGCGGTTAGTGTACAACCTCTTTGGTGGCGCCGATTAGGCCGCAGCTTCATCCGAGGAAATGGTGATGATGATGCTCTTCCGGTGGTGCAGGTGAAGACGGCGGTGTGGGAATGGAGGTGGTGCGAAAGACAAGGGGAACGTCGGGGCAGCTCCTTGGAGGTGGAGGACGGGGTGGCTGAACCCGGCGGGATGATGAGATCGACGACAGATCCTCATCTGGTACGGTGGATGAGGGACGTCGAGGTGTTGCTGTGGACGACATCATCGTGGAAGAGGCTCTAGCTAGGTGGCGGACGGAGCAGGGTGTGGGGTTTCTTCGTGGGTTTTCGTGGCCTCGGTGTACGAATGGGTGGGCGGATAGGGTGGCAGTGGGGAACCATGGCTTAGAGACGTGCTTGTCCAAAATGTGGGGTAAGTTACGAAAGTACCCCCACCGATTTGAGGCGGTTCTTTCGGTTCAGGGGTACCACAGGCATTTCGTGTGTCGGGATTTCACAAGAGGTGGGAGTTTTCGCACGCGTTGTAATTTCGGAATAGCAAGGTGCGGGTTGAGATGGAGGGAGTTGTCGGAGCACAACGAGACAAAGATATATCTTAAATATTTCAGGCTAACAAGGTGCGGGTTGAAGAGGCGGGAGTTTCGCAGCACGATAGACAGAGACGCTAGCTTGAATTTTCGGCATAACAAGGCGCGGCTTGAAATTTCGGCAGAACAAGCTTAACGTGTACCCAAAAAAAGACAATTTGCACCTCAACACGCACAACACACACACACAAACACCATTTAGACTAGAGTAAGGTACACGTGCATTGCACGCATGAGATTTGGCAACCAAATTATGAATAAATACCACATTATAGCATGCAAGCTTTGAGTCATATATGCATGATGTAGATGTTCGTTTAATTCTTATAGCTCACTTCATTCAAAATCATCTAGTTTTTATAAGAAAGCTAATCTATTTTAAGATTCATGGAATTGTGCGTCGTAAGACATAAAGTAAAAACAAATAATGGCAAATCATGTAGAAAAACATTTGGGCAATTCTGATACGGAAGATTCTAGAACTAATAAGAAGTGCTTGTGTTTTGATGTTTGTGCATTATGCTTAAGTTCAACCATGGAGTCTTCTAGATTATACATGTGGCGAAATCTGGTGGAATCTAGATGATATCCAATGGACAATAGTGCTCAAATTTGCCATCTTTGGACCATCGGATTCACCTCATCCAACGACCATCTTTCAAAGTTAAAGTTACCCGCACACAATATAAAAAATATATAAAATATAATATATATAGGGGTATAGATATAGATATGTGATGCAAAAGCCGCCCATCATCTCCAATTAGAATAGTGTGTCCATGCATGGATGCGACGTGGCCAAATGATATCTGCCATCGCTATCTCAAATTCAAATCAGTCTGGCCTTGTTCAATGTGTATACATTACAACATGCTCGTTTCCAAACCACACTGCACAGATCTCCGTTATATTCATGCATGCATGGGTTTCAAACATCAAGATCTCTTATTCAAATATTTGAATTCAACTTTACATTGATTGTGACCTCACCTATTCATCTATTCTTTTACACCCACACAGTAGTCTTCTCTTTATAATTGTACCACTAACTTTCTCTCGTGCATGCATGCACACACACTACCAGTCGGCATTATCCATCGCACGCATGCAATCTTTTTTCTTCAGGTCGGTCTCCGATGAAGGCACACACCAACACACATCCCCCTCTCCATCATATCGGGCATTCTTTATCTCTCACGCGTGCATGCGCAACGATCGATGTTCCTCTATGTATGTGTGTATATAGCTAGGTCTTTCATAGTTTTCCACACAAACCGATCAATCGATATATCCAGTGAGGTCTCACCCTCTTTCCCACGTCCACATCGATCAATCTATACCTCTCTACATAGGATTAACATATATAGCTAATACACCCACATTAATTATGTATCCAATGTCCCCCTCTCATAATCCATGCCTTCCGCTTCATCTCTCAGACGCGAGCACAATGGCGAAGACAGGAGGCAGTAAGGGCCCCGCCCCCTCCCCCCCCTAACATCACTATATATCAAGGCTAATATGAATGTGATCATTAGACAATTGCTGCTAAAAATGGTTTAAGTTCATGAATTGACCCTCCTTGTAAAGGATTAGCAATGCTTGTCCCCCTAGCTCATTTATTTTTCATGGCTCCGCCACTGCGCGCATCAGCACATGTGTTCGCCCCCTCTCTCTAAATATCGATCTCGCACTTGTGCATTCCTTCATAGTCTCCCTCCACTCTGCCCCTCGCACCATCTTCTAGCCCCCCACCAGATTTTGCCACATGTACAATCTAGTAGACTCCATGGTTGAACTTAAGCATAATGCACAAACCTCAAAACAACAGTGGTTCTCTTTTGTTCTAGAATCTTCCGTATCATAACTGCCCAAACTTTTTTCTAGTTGAATTTCCATTATTTGTTTTTACTTTATGCTTTACAACGCACAATTCCATGAATCATAAAATAGATTAAGGGCTTCTTTGATTCAAAGGATTCTCAAAGGAATTTTGGAGGATTCTAATCATTAGGAATTTTTCTTATCTTGGTTGTTTGATTCGTAGGATTGTAAACCATAGGAATTTTTCAATATGATTCATTTGCACTAGATTTCATAGGAAACATCCCATCCACTCAAACCTCTTTGAAAGAATTCTGCGTTTTTTCTATGCACAATCAAACACTCATACAATCCTGTAGGATTCAAGACGACATTCCACTGTAATCCCATGTTTTTCCTATTCCCGCATTCTTAGCTTTTTTATAAAAACTAATTGATTTTGAATGAGATGAACTATAAGAATTAAACGAAGGGCTACATCAGGCATATATGACTCAGAGCTTACATGCTATAGTGTGGTATTTATTCATAATTTGGTTGCAAAATCTGATGCGTGCAATGCACGTGTACCTTACTAGTACTTCGAGTATGTGCAAAACACGTAAATTAGAATACCAATGCACGCTAGACAGTGTCTCTCTTACAGTTCATGAAGCCACGTGGCACATGTGTAGGCGTTGTCGCGACCTCCTTGCGTGGATTGATCATAGTGACGTGTTGCTGGTTCCAGAAGAATGTACTCGTCCTCCCTGAGCCATACTGGCGGTACATGCACGAAGCAAAGATGTGCACGCACGCCATGCATGCACTCATTCCTCGCACGCACACGCAGGTACATGGGCGGACACAATTTCGTACCAAGATCCACCCCATGTGATAATTTGACACGTGTAAAGTCGTTCACTTCATTGATGGTCAATTAATACAGCGCATGCAAATTGAGTGGACGTGAGGGCAGAAGAAAGACATTATTACTCCACTTCGCGCATGCGAGTAGTTAAATCGTGGGTTGCTAGTAGTACTTCCATTGGTCTCCTTCATATTTTGTGCCCTAGCCGCGGAGGCGAACATGCCGAGCCGGCGGAGCTGGAGTCGTTATCCCTCGACGGCATGCCCGATCAGCTCAATAAGTAGAAGGAGTTCATCCAAGGCTTGATGGATTTGCTGAAGGAGAGCCTCGACGACATGCCCGCTGAGCTCAATCAGCAGGGGGAGTTGACCGCTGGCTTGGTGATGCTGCTGAAGAAGAGCATTGCCTCGGAGAAGAAGACAACCAGCGAAATCCTGCGACTTCGGGAGGACAATGCGAAGCTCTGCCACGAGATCGACCTATTGAAGGAGAAGAAGCCGGCTGGAAGAAGCTGCATGAGAATAGTAGTTCCTCGATGAAGATGCTGCAAGCCCTCGCCATGGAACAGAAGGAAGAGTTGGCGAAGCTCCGCATCGAGCACCCGACTGTTGTCAAGGTACGTAATATGGCCGTGGAACAGATGATGAAGGCTTGCGTCAAGAAATGCCGCGTCATGGACACAATGATGAAGATGGCGGAGGAGACGCGCAAGGAGATGGAGGTCGTGGAGGCGATGAAGAAGCAGTTATGACTCCGTGGCGAATTAGATCATTTGGGGGTTATAATCTTCCTTCTTCTTTTGCTCCTGTGTTTCATCTTTTGCTTCGGGTGTTTCGCCGCACATGTCACGTTCTCTCCGAGGCATGAATAGAACAATGTTTTTTTGAGGGAATGAATAGAACAATGCCAACAATGAGATGATAGCAAATTAGATCATTTTTATCGCCATATGGCACTAGGCTGCCGTGTTTCGTGCTCCTCCGTCGCAGTACTACTCCAGTGGAAAACTTGAGTATACCGCACGGTTCTTTGCTCCTCCTCGATCAGGTCATCGGTGCATTTATACGAGTAGTCAAATCACAAGGCCCCGCCTTCCAGCAGTAATGAGCCGTCAAATCACAAAGGCCCTCGCCTCTCATGAAACTGACCAAGCTAGACTGCCCCGCCCTCTAGCCTTTTAAAAAATGTATACTTTTGTACAGCAGTAGTATCGATGGATTGCACCATGGAGCAAAGCTTGAAATAAAAAAAGGTGGTACATATAGAGAGCGCTCATCACCAAATTATGCATATAGTACAATTAAAAAGGCTAGTCACAATAATGGTTTCCAGCACAACCCCCCCCCCTCAAATAAAACTAAGAGGGTGCTTGGATACGTTTTAGTCCCATGACTAAAAGTAGTGGGACTAAAACATGCTAGCCTCACCCATGCTTGGATCCAAATACTAAAAAGGCTAAAATCAAGTTAATGAGAATTTATTATCCTACAAACCCTCCAATCCAGAACTCGCCTGTGTTAAAGGAGAGGAGTTAAATGAGTAGAGAGAGGAGTAATCCACATTTTAGTAGGGGTACCCCTGACTAAAAAAAATTAGTCTCAAGACTAGTTTTAGCCCTACTTTAGTCAGGGGTGCTTGGAACTTTAGCCTCTTAAAGAGACTATTTTTAGTCAGACTAAAATAAGTCCCTTGGATCCAAGCACCCTCTAAGCATCCTGGAATTCTTTGACAAAACTAAGCACCCTGAAATTCTTTGACAACTAAACTGCTGGCTATATGATGTTGGCCATATATATTGTATGTATATAATGTGAAGAAACGGGTGGTAGTACTATACCAACTAAAAGATGAAATGTAAGGAATACTAGTATGTACGTACTGAAGAGTTAAAGTAACGAGAAGAAACATAACATAGTTCTGCTGGGGGCTCAGCACAACACACCCCTCAAATTAAATTAAGCACACCTGAAATTAAACTTTGCAACTATTCCGGTAGACACTACATAGAACCACCATGAGCAACGACACTGCCACCTTACTCGAAGTCCTCGTACACGTCCTCGACTTCGTCCTTGTCCCTCTTCCTCTTGGTCGATACTTCTTTGCTTAAACCGCACACTTGGCTGTTGCTCTTCATCCAACCCTTGTAGATATTGAAGCAAAGGTAGCCATACATTGCAGTGTAGTGGATGTGGTCTATATCTAGTAAATTCCGCTGCCATGCATGACGATAAAACGTGTAAGGAGGTTTCTCCAGTTTACCGTATGAAGGATGAACCATGGCTCCTGCCAGGGTCAGCATTGAAGGCTGATGAGAGGACACCAGCCGATTCTTCTGGAGGTCGAAGGTGTTGCCTACAATGAGGCCTATCCGATGCAGGACTTCTTTGTCATTACCAAAGTCTACAGTAACGAATTTGACTAGGTTGCTCTCGAGGAAGTCCTTAAAATCCCGGCACTCAATGTCGGCATGGCATATGTGGTAGACCAAGCATAAGTCATGCACGCAAACCTGGATCATGGCGGGCTTCTTCCTCTCTTCGTCCTTTAGATCCTTCTCTCGTCCTAGGATTGTGGTGTAGTCAACATCTAGCCCAGCGACCCACTCATCATCTGAGTCTTCGAACGTGCGTCTGAAGCGAGAAAGGCATCCTTTCACCGTCACGGAAGAACGGGTGTAGATGACGTCGAACTCATCACCGGTGATGGTTCTAACCTTGTACTCACCGCCGATCATGGAGATATGGGACGCCGTGGATTTGGGAGGAGGGTTAGGATTAGTGGAACTGCCGTAATGTGAATGGACAAGACAACTAGGAGCGAACCGCCATAGTATTGAAGGACGTGCGGGGACGAGTAGGAGCGAACTGCTAGCGTTCTAACGGTAGGGTAGTGGCTTTCCATTCTCCCATGATACGGGCTTCCGAGAGCCCTTGGATCTGAGATTGAACGGTTGCACGGCGTGATTCTAGACCTATGGGTAAATATCCTATCATGGACGGTTATTCTGCAAATTTTCAGCAACTTAGCATTCGACCGTTTGATCTCAGATCCAAGGGCTGCCAGCAGCCCGTATCATGGTCGCGCCTACCACGACCACCGCGTCGCTCGCGCGGTCGCGCCCTTGGAGATTTAACACGGTGCGTTAGGCTATCTGATGTTGGCCTGTCATACATAGTCATCACTTAGTCACTCATATTACAACAAGGTTGGCTATAAGTGTATTTTTTTTACTCCTCTCTATCTCTTTCTTCGTACTCAAGGAAGAAACGGTGCTAAGCGCGTGTATTTATTGCATTTGCCAAGTAGTGACCTCTTCCAATGAAATGGTGTTGCTAAGTTTGCTTCATTTAATTAGCTATAGACTCAAAATTGTCTTTTCACCTAGGTACATGCACTTAGCATCGTTTCTTCATTGGGTCACCAAACTAGTCTCTCTCTTCTTGATTAACTTGCCACATCAGACTTTATGCTTATGTGGCAAGCTTAAGCACCTGTAGGAGCAAGTAAAAGTAAGTACAATAGTGCGCTTTACATGGCATTTTTGCATATGTGGAGGAAAGAGAGGCAAGGAAAAAGTGGAGAAGTGGGCTCTCATGCAAGAGCCAGCCTCTACTACATGGTGGAGCATTGGGAGAGGCACCTATATGGAGGTGGTCAGGAATCTGGGAGACTCACGCCGGTCATAGCGTCGTAGTTAAAATGATAATGGCAGGTCAAATCACGAGGCCCCACCTGTCCAACAGTAACTCACTGTCAAATCACAAAGCCCTACGTTTGCAGCAGCCTACTCCCTCGTCTTCTCGCGTCTCTGTCGAACTGACTAGGCGGAACTGCCCCGCCACCTACCGCGCAAGAAAAGCCCCGCCCTCGACTTTTAAATAGTATACAATATACTAATTTTGTATCCATGGATTGTGCCCGCGCCATGGAGCAAAGCATCTAGAAAACGGAGGAGAGACGGTGGTCTTGCAATAGATAAGAGGGAGAGGCGAGACGGTGGTTTTGGAATGGAGATGATGGAGAGGAGAGGAGTTGGTTTTGCAATGGAGAAGAGGGAGAGGAGCGTGCGGCAGCGATTTAGGATGGGACGAGAGGGCCGACCTGCTCTGACTGGATCAAAATCAAAATCAATTTACCCTTCAATTAAGAAAGCGACCCCACATTAACTAGTCTCCCTTTTATTCTGGGTCATAATTAACCATGATTTTCGCACATAAAATATATGTTATACGTTGTATACAAGGCCACTAACATTAATCGAGGCAAAATTGATGGCGTTTGCCTCGTACTAGCACCCGAGGACATTAATATCCCTTGTGTGCATGCGGGAGTGAGAAGGTTAGCTTGCATTCCCAACATTAATCAACCAATGAGGAGTAAGAGGGTTGGCTTGTGGTGCTTGGGAGAGAAAACCACATTAATTAACACGACAATCAAGGTGACAAGCTAGCTTGCAACATTGACTTAAACATAGCATTGATTTTTACCTTGGTACCTGTAATATGAGTTTGCGGCCTTGTACACAAAAATGGAGGGAGTATAATTTGAAAGTACATTCAGATACGAACCAAGCGATACAATTTTTGGTGACATGCATTCACATTTTGCTTGTCAAATATAATACGTGGTCAAACTTTGACCCAAAATACGCGAAACAACAAAAAAATACTTCCAAGACCAGTGCCGCTCTTCTCCTCTTAAACCACCGCCGCTCCTCTCCTGTTCCAATCTAAATGCAGCGCCGCTCCTCTCCTCTTCCATTTCAAAACCACCGCCCCTCCTCTCCTGTTCCAGTCCAAAACCAGCATTGCTCCTCTCCCGTTATAATCCAAAACCAGCGCTGATCCTCTCCTCTTCAATTCAAACCACCGCCAGCGAGTGAAGGTGCTGTGGAGAAGTAGATCGATGGAGGAGTACAACTGATACGTGAGGATCGCAGATGGCGACCCTGTGAAGCTAGCTAGGATGCTGGAGATACAGTCTTAGTTTGACAACAAGGACCAACTAGCGGCGACGATGACATCCATGGCCAAATATCTGCAACAGAGCGAAAAGGAGGCGATACTCCCGGAGGGAGTCGCGCCGGAGTACATAGAGCTGCTCCTCTGGGCCATGGAGCAAACAGATTCACCGAATCCGATCGTGAGGGAGCGGTGGTGGGAGTATCGATCCGAGATGGAGCATCCACCGGAGATTGAAGGATCGAGCATCTACGGGGTGCCGTTTGTGAGAGTGTCCTGCCAGAACGAGCCGGTGGAGTCTTCGTCGACTGAACCCAACTGCAAGAGGAGAAAAGCAGTTGGCCCGACGACGCTTCCTCGCCGTCGTCTCCCTCGTTGTTCACATTGTCTCATGGGGCGGCTGTCTGCCGCCGAGGAATAGGAGGGGGCTGCCCCCCCCCCCCAGCCCAATAGTTGGGCAGGTTGTGAATTGTCAGGAGGAGCTTAGGGTTGTCAGTATTTGCAGGTTGTGAATTGTGTTTTGTGTTCTGTATTTTGAGAGTACTTTCAGATATGAATGTCTTTTGAATTTCAGATTTGCAGTATTGAGTATATGAAGTATTTTATGAATTCTAGATATCTATTTTTAGCACTTAAAAATGTAGTTTCATAGGAGTATAAAAGTGCATACAATGTGATTCTCACAGAAGAAACTACAAGTTTCAGTTTCAGATAAGAAACTACAAGTTCAGTTTCAGATAAGAAACTTCAAGTTTCAAAGGCAGAGCATTTATATTAACACGGCCTTTTCAAACAGGGTTAACATTATGTTGGATGTTTTATTCATGGTCGAAAATGGAACTGCCAGCCAGTTAATATCATGCTGATCAACATTCATGCATAGCACATCTTCATATGATGCACAGTCAAAATGCCCACACAATGTCGAGTGTGCGAAACACAGAGAAAACGAGGAACGAAGTTCTGGCAAGTGTTGGATGTGGTTTTGGGCTGCCCCGTCTAGGCTTTCATTTTTAATATGCGCAGCCCACGTCCTCGGATGGGAGGTCCATAGGCCTGTTTGTATTTTCTTAGGGACGTCATGTATCGACCGGCCTATGGACCTCCCATCCGAGTTTTTATTTTTGGCAGCCCAATTTATGTATTTTTTTGAAGAAAATGCAGAGGTCTGTTCTATTTTTCTATATAAGAATAGGAACGCCAGGTCCAACTTATGTTTCCCTTCTAACTATATTATATATATTTAAATTATTTTATATGTTGACTGTTTAGTTCACATAATTGGCAAATAGATGAGCGCTCTCGCGATCCCCTTTGCCCC
>NC_041390.1:493810156-493895970 GCF_002162155.2 Triticum dicoccoides | reverse complement strand
CGCCGCCACCATAGATCTCACTGCCACCCCCCGCCTCCTGACTCCGGGCGCGCCTGCCCCCCTCAGCAAGTTCGCTCGCGCGCCCCATGGAGTCGCCGGCCATATCCACGCGGGAATGGCTGGAAGACAGGCAGATGTACAAGATGTATCTCCCACATGTCTACAAAGCCTTCCCACGGATGCTCCAGCCGCTCGACTCCGTCGCACCGGCGGTGCTGTGAGAGACTCGAGGGAGGAGATGGAGAGAGCGGGTGATGCGGATCCGCGACGACGCTCTCTCCTGGACCCAGTGCACGCACAAATGGTGGGAAGCAGAGGAGGAAGCTGCGAGGGAGGAAGCCGAGAAGGGACCGAATCCGTTCTCTCACTCGCGCAGGTATGCTCGGATGTGCAAGGATCATGTGGATTGGGAGCTGCTGAATCTAGCCCTGTGGATCTACTTTGAAGGAGATTTCTCGGAGAAGCACAGGATGGCCCACCCCAGTGAGCCGCCGATTGCGTTCGTTCGATGGGCGAAAGGAGAAGTGAATTCAGGAGATCCACGCCGTGCTGCGAGATGGGAATGCTTGACTGGACTGCTGCCCACCAGCACGCCACCGAAGCCGGAGCAGGTGGATCCCCTACCTTACCTCTTCCCCAAACCTGCAGAAGATTTAAATTAGACTTGCAATCTGCTTCAATTGAGCTGTCTGGTGGTTATTTCTGCTTCCTGAGAGACAACATCTGGCTGGAGGATGAGAAGGAACCAGAAACTCCGATGAATTTCCCCTATCACAATGGGGGGAGCGCCGGTTGGGCAGTGGTACGGCCCACCTCCGCCCCAAATGGGAGAACAATCTGGGCAAGCTCCTGTAATTGCCCAAGATCAATCTGCTGGTGGTTCTGACTCTCAGATCAGTGGGAAATCTCAAGGCAAGAATTAGCAAAAGAAGAGATAGGACATCCAGAAAACTGCTCCTGCCCCTGCCTCAGGCCTTGTGGTATACTCTGAGGTGATCTGCTACAACTGTGGGGAACCAGGGCATCATTTGGATAAATGTGTCAAGCCCAAGAGTTGTTTTATCTGGAAAATGGTTACCCATAAAGTTCAGAATTGCCCTGTCAGAAGGAAAACCCACAGTTCTGCTAGATATGTTGGAAGTGCTGCTCCAGGATTATGTCCACCATTGACAGAATTTTCTGTGACACAGAATTAGATAGTTTCTTTCCCCTTTCTAGTTGTAGATATTTGCCCAGATGTGGTAGTGACCACACTCCTTTGCTCTGGGACTCTGGTCTTAACCAAACTCCAAAGAGCAATAGTTTTAAATTTGAAAAGTGGTGGTTGCTTAGAGAAGATTTTACTGAGATAGTCAGGAAAATCTGGAATGAGCCTACTGGGAGTAGCTGCACCCTAGAAAATTGGTAGATCAAAATCAGGAAATTTAGAAGAACTACCAAAGGGTGGAACTCCAATGAGGAAGCTAATCTTAGAAGATACAAAAGGCTTCTCCTCCTTGAGTTTGATTCTCTAGATATTGAGGCAGAAACCTCTGACCTCTGTGAGGCTGAGACTAATAGATTAAACTTTGTCCATGGAGAGCTCAAGAAAATTTGACTTCAAGAAGAAATCAAAGCCAAACAAAGGTCTAGATATAGGAACATTAAGAAGGGTGATAGAAATAATGCTTACTTCCATGCAGTAGCTAACCAAAGGAGGAGGAAAACCTTCATTCACTCCCTTGATGGCCCTAATGGCCCTATTACTAAGGTAGATGAGATGCTGAAAGTGGCTAGTGACTTCTACAAAGACCTTTTTAAGAAAGAAAACCCTTCTAGGTTCTCTCTACAAAACAATTTTTTTTCTGCTTCTGAAAAAGTCTCTCCTGCTGAAAATGAGCTGCTAGAAGCCCCTTTTTCAGAGACAGAGGTGAAGTCATTTTTAGCTCTTATCCTGATGGGGCTCTTGGTCCTGATGGGATTCCCTTCTTGTTTTACCAGCATTTTTGGGACTTGGTGAAAAATGATCTCTTAGATCTTTTCCAAGCCTTTCATAGAGGAGAGTTGGATCCAGCAACTTACTCATATGGGGGGCCTGTTGGGGTCAAGTTAAATAACTGTGAAAGTGATTTTTTCCTTGCTAGTAAAGGCCTTAGGCAAGGTGACCCCATCTCCTTGCTTTTGTTTAATTTAGTAGTGGATGTTCTTACTAAAATGCTGAGCAAAGCTGTTGATCATAGTTTGATTGCAGGGCTCTGTCCTGAGGTCTGCCCTGGTGGCATCATCTGCCTTCAATATGCAGATGATACCATCCTTTTCTTAGACAATGACTCCACACATGCTAGCAATCTGAAAACTGTTCAAACCTGGTTCGAACAAGTCTCAGGCATGAGAATCAACTACTCTAAAAGTGAACTCATCCCTATGAACATGGATGATCAGGAGTTAGCTGACTTCCTCTCTATTCTAGTCTGTAATAAAGGCAACTTCCCCATTAAGTACCTAGGTATCCTTCTCCACTATGATAAACTGAGGAGAGAGGATATCCAACCCCTTCTGGATAAAATCATTAAAAGGATTGCTGGGTGGAGGGGCAAACTTCTCACTTACAGAGGTAGATTGATCCTCATACAAGCTTGTTTGGCTAGCATTCAAGTGTATCTCCTCTCCTTCTTCAAGTTCCCTAAATGGGCAGTGAACCTCATCAATTCTCAGATGTCTCATTGCTTGTGGAATGATTTTGAGGGAAATAGGAAGCTACACCTTGCTAATTGGGCCCTAGTCTCTATGAAAAAAGATTTTGGAGGCCTAGGCATACCTAACCTCCAAGAAATTAACATCTGTCTTCTAGGGTCTTGGATTAAAAGATTCTATGAGGAAGACCTGACACCCTAGAAGCTTCTTATTGCCCATAAATACCTAGGAAATAAACCTAATATTTTTGTCCCTTCCTCCAACCCTAAGACCTCTATATTCTAGAAAGGATTAAAATCTATTATGCATGCTGTGAAATTTGGCTATAGATGGAACATAGGGGATGGGAGCAGAACCAGGTTCTGGGAAGATACTTGGTTTGGCACATCCCTCTAGTAGTCCAATTTTGGCCTATTTACTCTGTCCGCAATGAGCTTAACAAAAGTTTCAATGAAGTTTGGGATGGTCAATGCCTAAAACTCTCTTTTAGAAGGACCTTTAGTGATAGTCTCATGGAACAATGGTTCAAGTTGGAGGAAATTGCCAAAAGCATTACCTTTACTGCCGAGCTAGATGCCCTGATTTGGCAGCTGGACAATAAGGGGAAGTATTCCTCCAGCTCCCTCTATCATGTTATCAACTTTAGAGGGGTTCAACCCGTGTTATCCCTGATGTCTGGAAATTGAGAGTTCCCCCTAAAATTCATGTATTTCTCTGGCTTCTCTCCAAAAACAAATTGATGACTAGGGATAACCTTAGGAAGAGAGACATCATAAAACCCCTTGATTGTGTTTACTTCTTGGAACAAGAGTCTTGTTCTCACCTATTTTTTGAATGTATAGTTGCTAAACATCTCTAGGCCCACATTGAGGAATATTTCTCTAGTCAGATTGGCTCATCCTTCGAATCTCTCGCCAGATTCTAGATTGCTACCAAAAAGTGCTCAGTTTTAAACACTGTTAGCTCAGTTGTCCTTTGGTGCCTCTAGAAATATAGAAATGCTATGATTTTCAGTAACACCTCCTGGATTTCCATTCCGCAGGTCTTGAGGTTGATCAGGAACATGGTGAGGAACTGGGCAATTCTCTCCTCCGGATCGGACAAGGACAAGTTGATGAGCTTCGTGGAAACCCTAATAAGGTCCCTCCAGAAACCGTTGGCGATCACTTGTGGCTGAACAAGGCTCGACCTGCTCTGGGGCTGGACCCGTGGGCTCGTCTCAAGATCTCTAATGAAGATGATGGGCACCTGGCACCGAAAAAGAGGGACATCCACCATGCTATGCCTTCTAGCCCGGTGTCTCCGCTTGCTTACTAGTCACCGCAGGCTGACACGACCCCTCGGCTGAAGACCATGAAGACTTCGCTGGACCCTCCTTGTGTCATTTGAGTGCTCTATCCGCTCTGCCTTTGGCACCACTCGGGTGATTTGTGTTATTCAGAGAACTTGTTCATCCACCCCCCTACTTTGTAACTTTTCTACCTTTGCTTTCGAACTGCTCTTTGAGCTGCTGTATCAGAATATGTTGTGGTTTCGTTCTCAGCAATGGAACCGGGGAGATGCTCCCTGTTTTTCTACAAAAAATTATTTTATATGTTATTATATATTATTTTTATTGTCATCATATATTTTACAGATACTTACATATGTAAGAAAATAATATCCCACATCTTATTAACTTATAAAAATAATTTCTTAACAAATAAAATCCTGGATTGTTTTGGCAGGAAAATCCTAGTGATTGTGTACAAAAGCTTGGTAAGATTTAAGGACGAATGTAATAATATCACTTATTATCTAAATATATTTATAACAAAATGCTCAGCCCCTTTTTCCTTTTTGATAACATTGCTGGCCCAACCCAACATTATAACTAGAATAAGCCCAGCAAAATCATGTATTTCGAGAAAGTGCAAATGGGCTGTAATTTTTTAGGAAATAAAATAAACGGGCCGCATGGACGCTACATTATTTGTTCACCCAACCCAGCTAATGGATGTAATTCAAAAAATAATATCAAATTGACTGTAAATTCTATCGCGCAAAAAAAATACTGTAAATTCTGAAAAATGGGTTAAATACGTGCCACATTTTTGGAGGCTGAAATGTGGGCCAATAGGTCGAAGCCAATGCAAGTCGTTGTCAATTTAGTCAACAAATGATTCTGACATGTTAGCCGTTGGATTTACATCCAACGACCGACATCCATCTTCAATCTCTCGTCTTCTTCCTCCAGCGCCGCTGGGACCAGCTCCCGCCTCCTGCTGCTAGCTGCTCTACTTAGCACGCTTCGCTATGAAGCGCTACTCCACCGTTGACCAGGCCATCCCTCCACCCCTCCACACCTCCTGTTCTTCTCCACCGACTGTTGAACCACACCGCACTAGAACTAGTTAACCCTCGTACACCTCTCTGTCTGCGACTCTATTCCCGTGTCTTCCCATCTCCGGCTCGTTGCTGTCCGGGGCCTCGCCGTCGTCCACCACCTTGGATGCGCTCGGTGCGGCGTGGTCAACATGGTCAACGAACGACACCATCGGAAGTAGACTGTGCATGGAGAGGCTGACAGCTGGGTCCACGGCCACGCACAAGGAAATGCCTCCTTATTACGTGCAAAATAATGATTCCTCCACCTGACATCTGGGACCCATCGGAAGGGCCTTTGTATTTCGTGAAATAAAGTGCCCCCCGCTGACATGTCGGACCCACCAGCTATCTTCCCACACAAGGAAGTGCCTCCTTATTATGCACAAAAAAATGAATACTCCCCCGGCTAGCTGGGACCCACCTTACTAGGAGGCTGACTTGTGGGCCTACTAAGTTCACGGGGACGGAGGACTTTATCAACTTAGTCAATATGAACGATTCTAGCTCCTGTGACCGTACGATGTCCATCCAACGGCCGTAGTGCTTCTTCAACCTCTGGTCTTCTTGCTAAAGCCGCCCAAAGCAGCGCCAGTCGTGCCGCATGCTCCTGCCTCCTGTGGCCGGCTGTGCTGCCGCAGAGGCCTCACCGCCCCTACTATTCCCACCGTTGGCCAGGCCCTGCGGCGACGGCAGCCTCACACCGCAGCCAAACCAATGAACCCTCATAGTCCTCTCCGCGCGGGCTTCCACTGCCGCGTCGTCCCCTTCCTAGGCCTCGCCGTCGTCCACCGCCGTGGTGCTCTCCGCGCGGCGTGGTCAACGTGGTCAAGGAACGACTTCCATCGGAAGAGTACTGTACGTGGAGATGCTGATAGCTGGGTCCATCGCCCCCTACTGTACGTGTCATAGTAGAGGCGCGCACATAGCATTTACACGTACGTACATCGGCCAGGGTGCAAGAAATAAAATACGGCCACAGATGTGTACATATGGGCGGGGTCTCGAACGCCTCTTTGCGCATACGTACGGCCAGGGCTCGTGTACATGGCTGGTCAGAATGGAGAAACTGCGTCGTCGTCGTGTTCATCGGGAGGCAACGGAATGCGTCGTGTTCATGGGGAGGCAACGGAATGCGTCGTGTTCATGGGGAGGCAACGGAATGCATCATGTTCATCGGGAGGGCTTGGACGGAACAGGCGATGGAAACGAGGCCCGACGTACCGTCGAACGGAGGAAACGGCCTTGTGTTCGACCGTCCACGTTTGAAACGGGATCCTGTTCATCGGGAGGGGTCTGGCGTACTGCAAAACGGAGGAAACGGACCTCCTATGGTCGGAACGGGGGTCCTGTTGATTGGGAGGGGTATGGCGTACCGCAAAACGGACGAAACGGACGTGTGTTGGAGCGCTACGGTCGAAATGAGGGTCCTGTTCATCGGGAGGGGTGTGGCGTACCACAAAACAGGACTCCATGGGATACTGTTCATCTCCACCGTCGACCTCCTCCAGCCTCCACGGGCTCCAGTTCATCCAGCCTCCACGGGCTCCTGTTCATCCAGCCTCCATTGCGCGCTACTCCACCGACTATTGTTCAACCACCCCTCCACAGTCTACTGTTCATCCAGCTCTCCACAACATGGGGTCCTGTTCAACCACCCCTCCACGGGCACCCCTCCACCGTCTACTGTTCATCCATCCCTCCACACCACGGGGTCCTGTTCAACCAACCCTCCACTGTCTACTGTTCATCCAGCCCTCCACACCACGGGGTCCTGTTCATCCACCCCTCCATAGGCACCCCTCCATCGTCTACTGTTTATCCAGCCCTCCACAACATCACAGGGTCCTGTTCATCCAGAGGCAACGCCACCGCTCACTGTTCATCCAAACCCCCCCGCAACGCTCAGTGTTCATCCCATCGATTGGCTTCAGTTAGCAGCAGTAGCGAAGGAATCGCTCGATCGGGTTCAGTTAACAGCCATCGATCGATCACTTGGGTTCAGTAACGTGTAGCCTGCAGTGCAATCTCTGGGGTTCAGTTAGAGCCCAATGCCTCGCTCGGGTTTAGTTACAGCCAACGCCTCACACACACGCGCGTACGTGTACGAGAGAAACGCGCATCGCTCGGCCCCTGACCTCCCACCGTAACCGGGAACTCCCCGAAATTTTCCTCCCCTCACTTCTACCACGGTTTTTTCCATCATGGACGGCCCAAAGAATGTCATGCAGCTGCGTCTCTGGCCCGCCCAGGACGAGAAGCCCATTTTCTCTCATGGTTTTTTGTCATAGAAGTAGGAGCCCACCACATCTATGATGATACCGGGTTTTGTCACAATTATCGTCATAGAAGTGTCATATGTATGACAGGAAAAAAAATTCGTTCAGCCCAAAATGTCACAGATGTGCCTTTTTTTGTAGTGAAGGCCGCAGGCTATTGGGGCCTATGGTGCTCTACACTTGACCCTTGGATTCGCCTCGAAGCCAAGTCCGAGCGCACCTTGGGCCCGGGGCTACTGTCAGCGTCTTGGGAACGGGGGTACCCAGACTTGCCTGCCTGTGGCCCAGGGCGTGGCTCCACCAACGGACTGGTTCGGCCCATCTTCATCAAAAACCACTTAAGACCCCCGCGAGGGGCCAAGCCTCGCGAGGTGGATGACGCCAAGACCTCCCGGGGCATCCTCCCTAGGCTGGCTCCTGAGGAGCAGAGATATCTATGCAAGGGGTACTTCACGAGGTTCATGTGACGTGAGCCATGACGACCAAGGCCAGGAGGGCGCCAACAGGTGCAGAGTACTTGTTTCCTCTTTGGTACTAATGGGGCAAGCCAAGGCGAGGAGTCCCGAGGCATCAGGCAAAGGTTTCCATATCGGTGCAATAAGACCAAGACCAGCAGGATGGTAGGACGGAGGTCACCGTGGAGCCCGCGGCGGCGTCACCACCAGAGCCTTTGGCAGGCGAAGACCACCTTTTGTTAGGATAAGTTGTACTAGTTGTCTCCCTTCGAAATTGGTCGTTGTGGGATCCCTTCCTGCCTAAACATTTGGGAAGAGGACCAGGGCCTCTATAAAAAGGACTAGCCACCACCTTAGCAAGGGATCGGCTCATCTTGGATCGGAGCCATTCCACCAAGGCCATTTCACCAGCTCATCAAGATCAAGAACACCTCTCCTCAGGAGGCTGTTCGCCCACTGTACTAGTTCGTCCTCAGCCTACAAGGCAATCCACCATGCCACACTCGAGTAGGGTATTACACCACAATGGTGGCCCCGAACCAGTATAACTCTCATGTCTCTTGTTCCTTGGGTTCGGCAATCTAGGCCTAGAGATCATTGCGAGAGTGAGCGAGGAAGAGAGAGATCTTCATGCGCACCCCATTGTTCGAACCTCAAGGGTTTGCCGGAACCCACGATCTGACAATGATGATGATACACTTAAATTTTTTATTATGTTTATCTTATACTAATTTTGTTTACTCTTTGTCATTGCAGGCGTTGACAGATGGTGGGCGTGGGTCGAGAGCGCTCCGAGCCTCCTTCCTCGGTGTGTGCTGGGAGGGGTGCTTCCATTCCACCCAAGCACCTTCGGAGAGCGCTTCTAGACAGTATGCAGACACCACCGGGGGGCGCTTCTTCTTCAGCCAGGAGAGGTCAGGGGAGGACGAAGACGGGTGCTAGAGGTGGATGTGGCGGTGGGAGAGGTAAGAAGGCTACTACACCTTCCTCGCCACCACCCCAACTGATTCACCCGACCATAGGATTGCTCCGTCTGAGGTGGACCCGTCTCGGACTCTGGTCCATGAGCCTCGGGTCACCGAGCCTTCGTCCCACGAGACTCCGGTCCCAGAGTCTTCGTCCCACGAGACTCCGGTCCTAGATTCTTCGTCCCACGTGACTACAGAGGCTAGTGGCCATGCTGATGGTGGCGAGGACAGCTTTTCTGAGGATAGCTATAGCGAGGGCGAGCTGGTTGAGGGGGGCAAGATCTACCAACATGGTGGTACAATGCCCCCGCCCGTGCCGACGAACCGCGATCAGAGGTGGTTGATTGAGCCTAATGGGGAGAAGAAAGTGCATTTACTATTTTTTAACCTTTTGCCTTCATGTTTCTTCAAACTAATCTCTAATGTGTTGGCCTTGTCATACTGCAGGGGTTGGAAACATGCCCCTGGTGTCCTTGGCTGGCAGAACTTCCCGGCATGGGTCACGTTGCCTGGTGAGGGTTAGGTTCCACAGCTAGCACTGAGCTGGGAGCTGTACTTGGCTTCCCCGGCCCCATTGGAGGAGAGGGTCGATGGTGTCTTGTGTGAGACGGTGGCCAACATTGTGATCCAGACATTTTGGGTAATTTCTCCTTTACAGAATTAAAAATCAACAATACCTAGTGATTGTACTAATCATCATTGTCTTGTTTGATTGCAGGCCTTCTACGAGTGTCTTGAGGAATAGGAGGAAGCCGCGGCTATGGTTGTCGAAGCCGAGTGCAAGCGTCTACTTCAAAACTTACGGCACGAGGCTCGGGTGCAGGCTGTTCGAGACTACTACGCCTCGACTGGTATTAAGAGGTCCAAGACGAAGTGCCGCATCAAGTTTTTGAGTAAGGAGAAGTACATGAATGTAATTACCTATTCTTAAAGCCTTGTACTTAGTTTTCTTGATTTGATTCGTAGGCGTAGCGCTGAAATTTCTCTTGACTAACTTAGGTGCCCCCGAGATGGTGTGCGGATAGGATGGACTGTTGGGAGGCGTTGGTGGATGAGTGGTGCTCTCCCCATTGTCTAGCCGTCCACAACAAGGCCAAGGATAAGCGTGCCCAATTGCAAGGTGTCCCACTCCATCAAGGGAGCTCCAACTAGTTTGAGTATGGGGATAACTGGTTATGTGGTTTGCTTCATGATTCATGCAATTTCATTCTTTATGCTAGCTTGAGCCCTTAACTAATATGTTGTTCCTCTCTTTTAGGCATGACACAACAAGAAGGAAGTGCAGCCCATGGCCCATACTTCCCCATACAAGAAGGACAAGCCATTCTCTGAGTCTAACCTCGATCATCCAGAGAGCTTCACCATCATCTCCTCCCACCACAAGCTTGTGAGGTACAGAGATGAGGGGAAGACGACGAAAGGGCACTTTAACCCGAGCTAGAGTCCTTTTGATCCAGAGCTTGTGATGATATCTGGTGGCGAGAGGTCCCATGGCTCGGTAGCCATTGGGGATGAACTAATATGTTGTCCTAGAACTCTCCCAAAGATCAAGAAGTGCCAGATCAGCTCCGATCCTGAGATAAGGCCTCATCCATGACCAATGGAGCTTTGGCATCGATGCTAGGGCCAATGAGCTTCTGGCGGAGGCAAACAGGCAAGGGGCGGAGAGGGAGAGGGACATGGAGGAGAGGGCGGGTAGGCTGTTGGAGGAGGAGAGGAACCAGAACAACGCATCTCACCGGGCCCTATACGAGCACCCCGTGGTAAGTTTCTCCTGCATATTAGCCAAATCATGCACGTAATGTTCGTTTCATTACTAACTAATATGACTGACTCGTGAAAACAAAATGTGTAGTCCGTGTGCGGGAGCAAGGGTCAGACCCCTCTGCCGATGCCCCAGATTGGTATAGAGCCCACGGTGAGTTGCATTTGAATGGTCATTAGTTACTAGTATTCAAATTTGAGTGGCATCATGCTAACAAGACATTGCAAATGATCTATGGTGCAGCATGTCTCCCGACAAGAATCAACCGATCCTTCTCTGTCTGCCATTGGCGCAACCCTGACCGGTCCTTCACCTCCGTGATGATGGTAAGTTTTCCCAAGTGTTTTGCTTAACAAATGCATACTTAGCTTAAGAAATGACCTATTTAGCTCCAAAATGACCTATACTTAGCTTATTTTCCTCAAAAATGACATAATAATCCTACTTTGCTCCAAAATGACATATTTTACCTAGGACAACTATAAAATGACCTATACTTAGCATTTTTCCTCCAAAATGACTTAATATGCTTAGTTAGCTAAAAAATAACATAACTACGTAGGATAGCTCAATAATGATCTATACTTATCTTAGCTAGTTGATTTATGACATAATTAGCTTACTTAGGTAAAAAATGGCATAATAACCTAGGTTTAGCTCCAAACTGTCATATAATTAGTTTATTTTCCTCCAAAATGACAAAATAACCTTACCTAGCTCCAAAATGACCGACTTTAACTATGATAGCTCTAAAATGACCTACACTTACCATTTTGTCCTCCAAAATGAATAAATATGCTTAGTTAGCTCAAAAATGGCATAACTACCTAGGTTAGCTCAGAAATGACTTATACTTAGCTTCTTTAGTTCATTTATGACATACTTAGCATACTTAGGTAAAAATGGCATAATAACCTTGGTTTAGCTCCAAACTGTCATATCATTAGTTTATTTTCCTCTAAAATGACAAAATAACCTTATCTAGCTCCAAAATGACCGATTTTAACTAGGATAGCTCTAAAATGACGTACACTTACCATTTTGTCCTCCAAAATGAATAAATATGCTTAGTTAGCTCAAAAATGGCATAACTACCTAGGTTAGCTAAAAAATGACCTATACTTAGCTTCGTTAGTTCATTTATGACATACTTAGCATACTTAGGTCAAAAATGGCATAATAATCTTGGTTACCTCCAAACTGACATATACTTAGCTTATTTTCCTCGAAAATGGCATAATAACCTTGCTTACCTCCAAAATGACCTATTTACATAGCTTAGATCTAAAATGACCTACACTTAGCATTTTTTCCTCCAGAATGACTTAATATGCTTAGTTAGCTAAAAAGGGTATAATTACCTAGGTTACCTTAGTTAGAAGAAGAAGAAGAAAGTAAAGAAGAGGAGAAAAAGAAAGAGAAGAAAAAATCTTCTTCTTCTAGTCTTTTTCTTCTTCTTCTAACTTTCTTCTTTCCCAATTTGCAGATTTGCTTTAGATCACGGAGGCTTGGGTTGATGGAGTCTACTCTTCTCTTTGTCCTTCCTTTTTGTTTTGATTTTGTAAGATGAACAATGTGAAACTTGCTACCTATATATGTATGTATGGATGCAACCATTGTGTGATTGTTGTTGGATATATATTGGCTATATATATGTTGGATATGGACTTTCGAGTTGGTATGTATATGTGTTGGTTGATCATATCCAAATGGCAGGGATATGTGTGTGCTTGTTGAAAGTATTTTCAAATGTGTGTGTGTGTGTGAACTTTATTGAATTTAAGAAAAAACATGGGCAATATAGGCACTTTGTCGTCTGCTGGCAGGCAGCAAAGAGGTTTGCCGTCTACCAGCAGACGGCAAAGCTGCCCCGTGGCAGCTACCTATGCAACCTGGGGGCACTGGGCTGGATTATTTGGTAGCTTTGCCATCTGCTAGCAGACGGCAAAGACCTTTGCATCTTTGTCGTCTGCCAACAGATGACATAGTAAGCCACGTGGTAGCTATCTGGGGGCACCTGGGCTGGCCTATATGGGCAATTTGTCGTCTGCTGGAAGATGGCAAAGATGCAAAGGCCTTTGCCATCCGCCAGGAGATGGCAATGCATGCCATTAACCCCTTAACAGACCTAACCCTAACATGTGCCATCCATGCACTTTGCTGTCTGCTGGCAGATGGCAAACACCTTTGCATCTTTGCCGTCTGCCAGCAGACGGCAAAGTGCCCTTTGTCGTAGTTCGTTCTGCTGGACATGGTGCCATCTGCTGGCTGACGGAAAAGTCCTTTGCCGTCCACCAGGCATGCCTTTGCCTTCAGCCATGGCAGACGACAAAGTGCCTAATTCATGTAGTGAAAGATATGGAGCACGGCTTCAGAGAAGGACACATGGCTTTTTCTCCAAGTTGTGTTCTTGTCAAACTGGCTTTACCGAGTAGCGCACTCGACAAACATGAAGTCATATCTTTTGTTTTATTTGTTTCTGCATGGGCCTTGAAACAAAATACATATAAACAGCAAAATTTTGCCCATGGATAGTACCACATCATAGGCAATGCACAAGAATCATAACAAGTTCAATGTTCTTCATCAAATTAACTAAAGCATCATAGCAAGTATAAAGTACTTCATCAAACTAACTAAAGCATCATTACAAGTCTCAAATAGTTACTAAAACCTCAGTGTGACCCATTTGTCTTACATGGACCATGCAAGCATTAAACTAATAAAGATCACAAGTAGGAGAAAGTGATAATTCATCCACTTCCACCCGATTTGATTTCTCCCTACTTGGAGCAAATACATGAAGCATGCTCTGTCTCCTCTCTAGTATCATACCCTTTGTAGCAATTGTATTTGTAATGATTGACTTGTTCATGGCATGACTACCTGAGTACACCACATACCACCTCATCTACATAAGGGAGAATAACAAAATTTCAACACATAACAAAGCGTTAGAAAAACACATGCATGAATACATATATAAGCAATATAAGGCTTTATGATTAATATACCAAAAGCATCAGAAGTTGTCATCCGAGTCCACATCATCATCTACATAAGTACACCGTCCCTACATCGTCGTCAAACTATCAAACACACAACTACAAGAATGGAGCTCTACTCCAAGACATAGTCAGTGAAGCCAGTGATCACGGAGTCAGAGGAGGTGGGCATATCCCCTATATTGGAGGAGCAAGCATCATCTGGAATGATGCTGAGTGGTGGGTGAACACTCTCCATACGTGGCAGTCCCTCGCTCTCTTTAGTAGGTGGATTCTTCTTGGAAAATTCCTGAAAATGCTTCAGTAGGATGAGCTAGGGGTGTGACTTAAGGAGCTCATCCAAAGGGTCCTCACGCATGCTCCTCCTTGATCGTGAAGTCAGCCCTAACAGAAGTTGAGTCATCGTAGGAAGCTATAACTGTGAGATCGATAGATGCTATCACCTTTTCAACATATGATGAAAAAATAATATAAGAATCAAATATCAAATAGTTCTTACATTATATTCATCATGCGTTACCAAGTTATATGTAACACCCTGGATTTTGCCCTTTTCTTTTTCTAATGATTTTCTTGGATTTATTGATTTGATTTTCTGTGGCTATGAGGTTCTGAAACTTGGGAAGATCATGTCTTCCTAGGTTTTATAGTGGTTTCTCACCCTCATCATCAACCCAAGATCATGTCATTTTCATCCTTGACCTAATCCAATATTCTTTTCTTCTTGGGAATATTCATTTTTCTAGTAAAGGAATAATCCTTTTTGCCCTAGGTTGTGAAGAAACCTATATTTCTATCACTCCAATAATTCCCAAATAATTCTCATACATTTTTTGGTTCATATATTGCTCAAATATGGCAAAACATTTCATTTCCATGTTCAAAAATAATCCTCCAATAATTATTTTCCTATTTTTCCCTAAATGGCAGTTTGTGAAGCAAGTGCTATTTACCTTTGCTTCATTGACTCCAAACTTTTTGGACATCTTTTCCTGTCCATATAATTCCCCCTGCAAAACTTCAACTCAATTTGCTTAGTAAATATTCCTGAGCAATTTTTTAAAGTTCCTGTCTGAGGGAAGTCATTGTGAAGGAAGTACAAGCTAGGCATATCCAAATGAGTTGAAATTTTGCAAGGTCCTCCATATAATCAAATCATGCCTCTACACAAAATTAGATATCATCTAACTCATCTATGTGAGCTCAACTCCAAATCTTAGTTTCTGGTCAGATTTTCAATTTATGAAGCAACTTTATTTTATATTACTTCATTTAAGCTGAAAATTTTCCAGGGCATTCTCCTATCCATATCAAATCCCTCCACCAAGTTTTGGCCCATTTCATCAAGCCAATTGCCATGTGCTATGTTTCCAAGTATCTGGTCAGAATGAAGCATAGTGAAGCAAGTGCTAGTTTGGTTTATCCAAATGGCCTGAAACTTTTTGAGCATCTTCATATATTCAAATCATTGGGCCATGCCCAATTTCAGCTCAACTTACCTCTTCATGTGAGTGCAACTTCATCATCTCTAATTCTGGCCATTATGGTGCATTCTACAGCAAGTACCCTCTAAATCTCTCCTCTTAAGATCATTTTTGGCAATCAACATCACCTTAGTGGTTGATCATGCTGTACCAAAGCCCCGAGTCATTGCACTGTTCTAGCTCTCACAATTCACATCAAACACCTTGCTGCCAAAATGTTTTGGCTCCTCCAAATCACTTCTTTGCCCCTAGACCGAATTCTTTCTTCCTTTTGACTAAGGGCACTAAGGTCTATCTACTAGACATGGTCATTCCAGCCAAAACTAGCAATTTGCACTAGTGCTCATGGTGATCACGCTTGCGTCATGCCTAATTGCGTGCTCTGGCTCGTTCCGGCCACTGTTCCCGTCGTCTCCCTCGTTGTCTCGACCTCAAACCATGTACAGTAGCTAGCCCGTGCTTGACTGCATCGCCCTGCATTGCTGCCTCGCCATGCATCGTTGTGGTGTGGTCACCATCGCCACGCCCGTGTCACAAGCAGGCCCTGTCCTCCATTGGCAGCGAGCTGGAGCTCTCTAGAGCACTCCTGTGACCTCCCCTCGGCTATATTTAGCCCCTTCGTGGTCTTACGCAGCTCGTCCACCTCTCCCCCGTCTCTCTAGCCCACCAGAGCACCTCTCCGTCGCCTCTGTCCATCGCCGTTCACCATTGCCACCTCGGCCTCGCCTCAAATTCAAGCCAGCCGAGCCCCTCCTCCACCTCTAGCCACCACCATCTTCTTCTCCATCACTACTAGGGAAAAGCCTAGTAGTAGAATGGATTAAATGCTTATCAGTAGCGCGGGTGTCCGCACTATTGGTACGGCGCTACAGCTAATGCTTATCTGTAGTGCAGTTTGACCCGCACTACTGCTATGCAGGGATAGCAGCCGTTGGTGTGCAATAAGCGCTGTTACAAATAGCTGCAACATGATACGTCCATTTTGCATCATGTTTTCTAACTGTTATTTATGATGTTTTTATCCATAATAATGCTTTTTTGAGTAATTCTAATGCCTTTTCTCTCATAATATGCAAGGTATACACAAAGAGGGAGAATTCCGGCAGCTGGAAAACTGGACCTGGAAAAGCTACGTCAAGCTACCTATTTTGCACAACTCCAAACAAACTGAAACTTCACGGTGATTTTCTATCAAATATATGAAGAATATTGGAGAAAATAACTACCAAAGGGGGCCCACCTAGTGGGCATAACCCACCTGGGTGTGCGAGAGAGCCCAGGCGCGCCCTGGTGGGTTGTGCTCACCCAAGCCCACCTCCGGTGCCCATCTTCTGGTATATAAGTCATTTTGACCTAGAAAAAAAATCAGGAGAGGACTTTCGGGATGGAGCCCCGCCGTCTCGAGGCAGAACTTGGGCAGGAGCACTTTTTCACTCTGGCGGAGCGATTCCGCTGGGGGAACTTCCCTCTCGGAGGGGGACATCATCGTCATCATCATCACCAACAACTCTCCCATCTTGGGGTGGGCAATCTCCATCAACATCTTCAATAGCACCATCTCATCACAAACCCTAGTTCATCTCTTGTGTTCAATCTTGTTACCAGAACTATAGATTGGTGCTTGTGGGTGACTAGTAGTGTTGATTACATATTGTAGCTGATTACTATATGGTTTATGTCGGAGTAATGGTCCACGGGTAGGCTAACCCGACGCCCAGAAGCCTTTCGAGACATTGGGGCTGACCGCGCCCCTCAGGATGCCAAGGTAAAGAGCCGCCTTCTGGAAGCCAGCTGGGGAAATAGTCGGCTGCCCGTAGACGGCCGAGTCCAGAAGGCGAGGTCGAGACAAGCCGACTCCTGCGAGGCGGCTTCCAGAGAAGCCGGCTCCGAGAAGTCGGCTCGCGGCCCCTTCAAAGCCCGTACCCACATCAAGGGGGACGGGACAGGGGATGGCTATAGTGCAGCCCATCCCTTCCCCTTCCTAAGGGCTGGCGCAGCCATAGTGTGTTGTACCAACGAGGAGCCCCACCCGATGATACGTCTCCGTCGTATCTACTTTTCCAAACACTTTTTCCCTTGTTTTGGACTCTAACTTGTATGATTTGAATGGAACTAACCCGGACTGACGTTGTTTTCAGCAGAATTGCCATGATGTTGTTTTATGTGCAGAAAACAAAAGTTCTCGGAATGACCTAAAACTCCACGGAATATCTTACAATAAATAATAAAAAATCCTCGCCAAAGATGAAGACCAGGGGGCCCACACCCTATCCATGAGGGTGGGGGCGCCCCCCTAGGGCGCGCCCCCTACCTCGTGGCCCCCCTAGAGACCTCCCGACTCCAACTCCAACTCTATATATCTTCTTTCGGGGAGAAACAAATAGGAGAGAAGATTTCATCGCGTTTTTACGATACGGAGCCGCCACCAAGCCCTAAAACCTCTTGGGAGGGCTGATCTGGAGTCCGTTCGGGGCTCCGGAGAGGGGGATTCGTCGCCGTCGTCATCATAAACCATCCTCCATCACCAATTTCATGAGGCTCACCGCCGTGCGTGAGTAATTCCATCGTAGGCTTGCTGGACGGTGATGGGTTGGATGATATTTACCATGTAATCGAGTTTGTTTTGTTAGGGTTTGATCCCTAGTATCCACTATGTTCTGAGACTGATGTTGCTATGACTTTGCTATGCTTAATGCTTGTCACTAGGGCCCGAGTGCCATGATTTCAGACCTGAACCTATTATGTTTTCAACAAAATATGAGAGTTCTTGATCCTATCTTGCAAGTCTATAGTCACCTATTATGTGTTATGATCCATTAACCCCGAAGTGACAATAATCGGGATACTTACTGGTGATGACCGTAGCTTGAGGAGTTCATGTGTTCACTATGTGCTAATGCTTTGTTCCGGTTGTCTATTAAAAGGAGGCCTTAATATCCCTTAGTTTCCATTAGGACCCCGCTGCCACGGGAGGGTAGAACAAAAGATGTCATGCAAGTTCTTTTCCATAAGCACGTATGACTATATTCAGAATACATGCCTACATTACATTGATGAATTGGAGCTAGTTCTGTGTCACCCTATGTTATGACTATTACATGATGAACCACATCCGGCATAATTATCCATTACTGATCCGATGCCTACGAGCTTTCCATATACTGGTTTACGCTTATTTACTTTCCCGTTGCTATTGTTACAATCACTACATGATACCAAAAATATTACTTTGCTTTCATTACTCTTTTGTTACTGTTACCACCACTATCGTATTACTTTGCTACTAAACACTTTGCTGCAGATACTAAGTTTCCAGGTGTGGTTGAATTGACAACTCAGCTGCTAATACTTGAGAATATTCTTTGGATCCCCTTTTTTCGAATCAATAAATTTGGGTTGAATACTCTACCCTCGAAACCTGTTGCGATCGCCTATACTTGTGGGTTATCAAGACTAATTTCTGGCGCCGTTGCCGAGGAGCATAGCTCTATTCTTTGAGTCACTTGGGATTTATATCTGCTGGACACTATGAAGAACTTGAAAGACGCTAAGACAACAATTTATCCCTCAACTATGAGGGGAGGTAAGGAACTGCCATCTAGCTATGCACTTGATTCACCTTCTGTTATGAGTAAGCTTGTGACACCTAAACCTGCTTCTGCTATTCGTTCTGATATGTCGCATGTTATTGATGATGCTACTTCTGCTATACATGATACTTATGATGAAACTACTTCTATGCTTGATACTACTGTGCCACTTGGTGATTTGCTCGAGGAACGACTTGCTAGGGCTAGAGAGATTGAAAATATTGAATCTCATTATGATGATGAAAGTGATGATGAAGAATCACTTGTTATTCCTGAGGGTTATTTATTTGATCAAGAAGCTTCTTTAGCTATTCTATCTTGCAAAGATAGATATGAACTCAAAAGGTTATTAGCTAAATGGAATAAGCAATCTCCAAATGCTAGGATGAAACCTGACCCTGCTTTTGCTACTTCACCTATCTGTGTTACTGATAAGGATTATGAATTCTCTGTTGATCCTGATATAATTACTTTAGTTGAATCTGATCCTTTTCATGGCTATGAATCTGAAACTGTTGTGGCGCATCTTACTAAATTAAATGATATAGCCACCCTGTTCACTAGAGATCTCGCTACTTTTATATCCTTAAAATATTTCCTTTCTCATTAAAGGGTGATGCTAAGATATGGTTTAATTCTCTTGATCCTAGTTGTGTGTGTAGTCCCCAGGATATGATTTACTACTTCTCTGCTAAATATTTCCCTGCTCATAAGAAACAAGCTGCTTTAAAGGAAATATACAACTTTGTGCAAATTAAAGAAGAGAGTCTCCCACAAGCTCGGCGGAGGCTTCTCAAGTTACTTAATGCTTTGCCTGATCATCCTCTTAAGAAAAATGAAATACTTGATATCTTTTATAATGGACTAACCGATGCTTCTAGAGATTACGTGGATAGTTGTGCTGGTTCTCTTTTCAGGGAAAGAACACCAGATGAAGCTGAAATCCTATTGAACAATATGTTGACAAATGAAAATAATTGGGCACTTCCTGAGCCAGCTCCTGCTCCAATTAATGATCCTATTCCTGAACCAACTCCAAAGAAGAGAGGTGTTCTATTTCTCAGTCCCGAAGATATGCAAGAGGCAAATAAATCTTTGAAAGAAAAAGGTATTAAAGCTGAAGATGTTAAGAAATTACCTCCTGTTGAAGGAATACATGGTCTTAATTTACCGCCTGCCGAAGAAACATATGATCTTGATCCTTTACTTATTGAAGAACCTCCAGACCTCGATAACCTGACACAGGTAGTAAAGGTAAATTCTCTCTATAGATATGACAGAGCTGAAATCCCTCCTACTAAAATTGCTAGTCAGTGCTTGGATGAGTTTGATAATTTTATGTTTAAGCAAGAAGACTTCAATGCTTATTTTGGTAGACAATGAAAACAAGATGCTGATATGATTAAATACTTGGGTGATTATATGGCTAATATTAGAGGTGAACTTAAACTTGTTAGCAAACATGCTTCTATGGTTACCACTCAAGTAGAACAAGTATTTAAAGCTCAAAAGGAATTGCTCAATGACATGAATAGTAAGAAAAATAATTATGTTGTTAAAGTGGCTACTAGAACTAGTAGAATGACTCAGGAACCTTTGTATCCTGAAGGCCACCTAAGAGAATTGAGCAAGATTCTTAGAGAAATAATATTGATGCACCTAGTTCTTCTAAAAAGAAGAAAAAGAAAAATGATAGAACTGTGCAAACCTCTAGTGAACCTATTGCTGAACCACCTGATAATCCAAATGATATCTCTATGTATGATGCTGAAACACAATCTGGCAATGAACATGAACTTAATGAAAATGTGAATGATGATGTTCATAATGATGCTCAACCCAGTAATGATAATGATGTAGAAATTGAACCTGCTGTTGATCTTGATAACCCACAATTAAAGAATCAACATTATGACAAGAAAGACTTTGTTGCTAGGAAACATGGTAAAGAAAGAGAGCCTTGGGTTCAGAAACCCATGCCTTTTCCTCCCAAACCATCCAAGAAAAAGGATGATGAGGATTTTGAGTGCTTTGCTGAAATGATTAGACCTATCTTTTTGCATATGCGATTGACTGATATGCTCAAAATGAATCCTTATGCTAAGTACATGAAAGATATTGTTACAAATAAAAGAAAGATACCAGAAGCTGAAATTTCCACCATGCTTGCTAATTATACTTTTAAGGGTGGAATACCAAAGAAATTTGGAGATCCAGGAGTACCTACTATACCATGCTCCATTAAAAGAAACTATGTTAAAACTGCTTTATGTGATCTTGGAGCCGGTGTTAGTGTTATGCCTCTCTCTTTATATCGTAGACTTGACTTGAATAAGTTAACAACTACTGAAATATCCTTGCAAATGGCTGATAAATCAACTGCTATACCTGTCGGTATTTGTGAGGATGTGCCTGTTGTGGTTGCAGACGTTACTATTTTAACGGACTTTGTTATTCTTGATATTCCCGAGGACGATAGTATGCCTATTATTCTTGGAAGACCTTTTCTTAATACTGCAGGGGCTGTTATTGATTGCAACAAAGGCAATGTCACTTTTCATGTTAATGGTAATGAGCATACGGTACATTTTCCAAGGAAACAACCTCAAGTTCATAGTATCAATTCTATCAGAAAAATTCCATCGATTATATGTGGAGATTTTGAATTTCCTCTTCCTACTTTCAAGAAGAAATATGATATGCTTATTATTGGGGATGTGCATATCCCCGTTGAGGTAACCTAGTGTTATTTGAAATTTCTCCAGTTTCATGTTAATCGGAATGAGTTTGTTAACAAGACTTGATCAACCTTGTTAGTGGATTCCTTTTGATGAGCATGAGATGGATGAAACTAGAAGCACAACCTTCTATACCTTCTCTATACTTTATGTTATTTAGTTGAAATAAAGTAAAAATAGTATTTTTCTATCTGTTATCTGATTATCCGTGCAATATAAAAATACCTCGAAAATAAAAGTTCTGCAAATGCCCTGAAAATTAAATATGATTTTTTCTAGAATATTTGAGGATTTATGGAACAAAGAACACACCAGGGGGGCCAACTACCTTGCCACGAGGGTGGAGGGCGCGCCCCCTGCCTCGTGGGCCCAGAGTGGTCCTCCTCCACTTATTCATGCACCCGTCCTCTTCTTCTTCCTCCCACAAACACGAAAAACAAACTCAAGCACGAGTTCCAACCCTCTTTGCTGCCATTTTCGATCTCCTTGCTCAAAGCACCTCTCACAAAACTGCTTGGGGAGATTGTTCCTTGGTATGTGACTCCTCCATTGGTCCAATTAGTTTTTGTTCTAGTCCTTTATTCATTGCAAATTTTTGCTGCTTAGGTGACCCGGTTCTTGAGCTTGCATGTCAAATTTATATGGTCAAAAGTAGTTTTGATGCATGATATAGGCCCTAGGCACTTGTAGGAGTAGTTGCTATCAATATTATTGAGTTTGGTTTACTTTTATTTTTAAGTTACTAATTTTTTTTAGAATTTTATAGAGGAAGAAAAATGCTTAGGAAGATGTTCCAAGGTGGTTCTTCAAAGAGGCAAGGACCCAGGCTTGCAATGCGTGATGCTGACGAAGAGCCACCAAGAGACGCTCCAGTGCGTCCTTGTGAGTGGCCTTCTGAAAATTTTATGGATCAAGCGGGAATAAAAGAAGAATTCAACGCATATTTGCATAACGCTGATCTTGTGAGCTTCGAGGAAGAGAAGTGCAGTCAGTATCATAACCTCACTGGTTCCTTTGTGAGGAGGTTTGAATTTTCCACTTCACGTAATTCTCCAACTGTCCTGTTTGATCTTTATGATAAATCTTATACCATGGACTTAGAGGATTTTACCACTGCATGCAAACTTCCACAATGGGGTAGTATAAGGGATTCCCGCAAATTTGAATTTAGAGATTTTCTTGCTAATATAACTGTGGGTGAATCTAGAGATATTACACAAGCTACCATAGGGAGCATCCACTTTCCTGCTATACATTATTTTGCTCTCTTCATCGGTAGATGCATAAATGGTAAAGATGAGGCATGTCATGTGTGTGTCCCTGACCTCAGTATTCTTAGGAGTGCTGTGTTAGGAGACAAATCATATAATTTGGGAGCCATTGTTGCACGTAGGTTGCATCTTAATAGACTTAATGGAGATTTCTTTGGTGGAATTTATGCTACTCGCGTAGCTAATTTTCTTGGTATAGATGTACGTGAAGATGATATTGAATTACCTCCTGCCTATCTAGATTTGAATGCTATGGTTCACCGCCATTTTGTCGAGAGGAACGAATCACCTCTCCAGTACCGACTAATCTTTGACAAACGCCGTACTATCCGTATTACTCTCCCTGCTCCTACTTTCTTTGATTATCAAGCAAGAGGAGGATATACTATTACCAGAGAGGAGGCAGATGAGTACGAGAGGAGGGCGGAGGCCGCTCGTCGTCACGCTGCAGCTCAGCAGGCGATAGCCGCTGCATCACAGTACGACCCCAACAACTATTGTTATGGATATCAGCCAGGCCAGCTGTGGCCATAGACCAACTTAGGCCAAAAGCCTAAGCTTGGGGGAGTACGTATTTCTCACCGACATTACATTTATGTTCACACACACTCATTGCTAGATGTCGGTGCTCATACTTTTTCATTGTATCATCCATGCTAGTTTATTTCCTTTTATGCTTTCTTCTTGTGTGTTTAATAAACCTTAAGAAAAACCAAAAAATTAGTTGTAGCTTTTAATCAGTTTAATTTCCATGCTTGTATAGTAGTAATTAAAAAGAAAACCCAAAAAGATTTGTTGTTCTTCTTTTGCTTGTTGGGAGCTTTCCCGTGTAAATAATTTTATTTCTTTTCTTTTCTTTGGGGGTCAGTAGGAGAAGACCATGATTAAATTGTTGAAGTGGCTCTTATATGCTTTATTGTTGATTTAACCAAGAGCCCATATTGCTTTGTCTTCTCCTGTTTATTGAATGCTCGCAGATTCCAGCTTAGTCCAATGCACGTGCACTCTTATTATTATTCACATCGTTCGGTCGTGCAAGTGAAAGGCAATTATGATGATATATGATGGACTATCTGATATGAGAAAAGCTGGTACGAACTCGACCTCTTTTGTTTTTGTAAATATGATGAGTTCATTGTTCTTGATTCAGCTTGTTATGAATAAACATGTTCGCAATGACAATTAGAGATCATAGTTGCTTGTGCCATGCTCGATTAGCTATGAGTTATAATGGTTTACCTTGCATGCCAACATGCTATTGAGATGGTTATGATGTGGTATGATAGGGTGGTATCCTCCTTTGAATGATTTAAGTGACTTGACTTGGCACATGTTCACGCATGTAGTTTAAACAAATCAACATAGCCTTCACGATATTTATGTTCATGGTGGATTATATCATACTCATGCTTGCATCCAATGTTTATTAATTTTAATGCATGTACATGGCTGTTGTCGCTCTTTAGTTGGTCGCTTCCCAGTCTTTTGCTAGCCTTCACCTGTACTAAGCGGGAATACTGCTTGTGCATCCAATCCCTTAAACCCCATAGTTATTCCAGATGAGTCCACTATACCTTCCTATATGCGGTATCTACCTGCCGTTCCATGTAAATTTGTATGTGCCAAACTCTAGACCTTCAAATAATCATCCTGTTTTGTATGCTCGAATAGCTCATGTATCAACTAGGGCTGTCTGTATCTTCCACGCTAGGCGGGTTATTCTCAAGAGGAGTGGACTCGCTCCTCACTCACGAGAAAATGGCTGGTCACCGGGATGCCCAGTCCCATGCTTTATGCAAACTAAATCAAAATAACTGCAAAACAAAACTCCCCCTGGGACTGTTGTTAGTTGGAGGCACTCGTTGTTTCGAGCAAGCCATTGATTGATGCTTGTTGGTGGAGGGGGAGTATAAACTTTACCATTCAGTTTGGGAACCGCCTATAATGTTTGTAGCATGGAAGATATCACCATCTCTGGGTTGTTATGTTGACAATGAAAGTATACCGCTCAAAATATTACTCATATCTATTTCAAAACTGAGCTTTGGCACCTCTACAAATCCCTGCTTCCCTATTTACTTTTATGTTGAGTCATCACCCTCTTATTACAAGCACTAGCTGGAGAGTGCAGCTGTCATTTGCATTCATAACTGTTAATTTATATTAGTTGTGACTATGATAGGATCTCTTTTACCATGAATTACAATGTCTAGTCAGTCCTCGATCTTTAAAGGTGCTCTGCATTTATGTTTTGCGGTCTCAGAAAGGGCTAGCGAGATACCATCTTGTTATATCATATTATGATTGTTTTGAGAAAGTGTTGTCATCTGAGATTTATTATTATGGCTTGCTAGTTGATTATGCTATTGATATGGGTAATCATGAGACCTGAGAATTATTGCAAATGTGGTTAGTTATAATTTTTGCTGAAAACTTGAATGCTAGCTTGACATATTTATAACAACAAGAGCAAACAGAGTTTGTAAAAGTTTTTCTTTATTTCTTTCAGTTTGTCAACTGAATTGCTTGAGGACAAGCAAGGGTTTAAGCTTGGGGGAGTTGATACGTCTCCGTCGTATCTACTTTTCCACACACTTTTGCCCTTGTTTTGGACTCTAACTTGTATGATTTGAATGGAACTAACCCGGACTGGGGTTGTTTTCGGCAGAATTGCCATGCTGTTGTTTTATGTGCAGAAAACAAAAGTTCTCGGAATGACCTGAAACTCCACGGAATATCTTACAATAAATAATAAAAAATCCTCGCCAAAGATGAAGACCAGTGGGCCCACACCCTGTCCACGAGGGTGGGGGGCGCACCCCCTAGGGCGCGCCCCCTACCTCGTGGGCCCCCTGGAGACCTCCCGACTCCAACTCCAACTCTATATATTTGCTTTCGGGGAGAAAAAAATAGGAGAGAAGATTTCATCGCGTTTTATGATACGGAGCCGCCGCCAAGCCCTAAAACATCCCGGGAGGGCTGATCTGGAGTCCGTTCGGGGCTCCGGAGAGGGGTATTCATCGCCGTCATCTTCATCAACCATGCTCCATCACCAATTTCATGAAGCTCACCGCCGTGCATGAGTAATTCCATCATAGGCTTGCTGGACGCTGATGGGTTGGATGAGATTTACCATGTAATCGAGCTTGTTTTGTTAGGGTTTGATCCCTAGTATCCACTATGTTCTGAGATTGATGTTGCTATGACTTTGCTATGCTTAATGCTTGTCACTAGGGCCCGAGTGCCATGATTTCAGATCTGAACCTATTATGTTTTCATCAATATATGAGAGTTCTTGATCCTATCTTGCAAGTCTATAGTCACCTATTATGTGTTATGATCCGTTAACCCCGAAGCGACAATAATCGGGATACTTACCGGTGATGACCGTAGTTGGAGGAGTTCATGTGTTCACTATGTGCTAATGCTTTGTTCCGGTTCTCTATTAAAAGGAGGCCTTAATATCCCTTAGTTTCCATTAGGACCCCGCTGCCACGGGAGGGTAGGACAAAGATGTCATGCAAGTTCTTTTCCATAAGCACGTATGACTATATTCGAAATACATGCCTACATTACATTGATGAATTGGAGCTAGTTTTGTGTCACCCTATGTTATGACTGTTACATGATGAACCACATCCGGCATAATTATCCATTACTGATCCGATGCCTACGAGCTTTCTATATACTGGTTTATGCTCATTTACTTTGCCGTTGCTATTGTTACAATCACTACATAATACAAAAAATATTACTTTGCTTTCATTACTCTTTAGTTACCATTAGCACAACTATCGTATTACTTTGCAACTAAACACTTTGCTGCAGATACTAAGTTTCCAGGTGTGGTTGAATTGACCACTCGGCTGCTAATACTTGAGAATATTTTTGCCTTCTCTTACCTCCAGCATACAGCTCGAGGAGCACCCTTGTACTCACTTTGCCTTAGTGATCATGCGGAGACCCCGCAGAGCAGGACTAGGGGTGTTATCTCCTAGGAGAGCCCCGAACCTGGGTAAAGTACACCGGCATTTGTGTCTATGCCTAATCCCGCTTCCGGGCACTGGCGACGTTCTACTCGGTCCCACCATGATAAGCCATCCTTTGGCATATGTTGCACCCAACCCCCGACATTTGGAGCCCACCATGGGGACAAGTGCACCATCGTCCGAAGACCTGTTCTGGACGGGAACCCTTTTTCTCCCTGGCGAGCGCAGCCAGCCCGGCACGCCAGACGGAGTCTGCGCCAACGCGCTGCTTGGCATGGAAATCGCTTGCACGGCCAGTTGCCTCGCCGATCTTGTCGGCGAGGTCCGCCTCTCCGACGAGCCCGCATCCGACCCGGGCACAGGCGGCCCCGAGAGCCTCCTCGTGGGCCTCCTCGACCAACTCCACGTCGCCAGCGAGCCTGCTATGGACTTGGAGTCCGTAGGCTCCACCGACCCGATGCTGGTCGACTCCGACACTGCGTCACTCGACGGGTTCCCCACCAATGTGGTGGTCTACGACGAGCCGCTCCCTCGCGCAGAGAGCGGCGGAAGCACCGTCACGGAGGTACTTGGCATCGGTCACAGCGAGCACTCCGACGGAGGTGCTCGCAACCCACTTTATGCGGCACTTACAAGACCTGACCGCGCCCATTCCCGAAGTCGCCGACGCCGAGACGCTGGAGGCGCGCCGCCTTCAGCTTGTCGAAGGTGCCAAGAAGCTGGCCAGCATGAGACGCCTGTCGGAGGCCTATCAGCGCGAGATGGACCGCGCTGTGGGCGGCACGCCGGCTCTCGCCGGGCCTAGCCGCCTTGGCGTAGTCCAGCAGTGCGGCATGGCCATCGCCAACCTGTTCGGGGCAGATCGCCCCGTCTACGCCACGCCGGCTGAAAACATCTGAGCTGCCCAAGCGGCAGCAGACGAGTTGGACAAGTTCGAGGGCGAGGAGCGTGGCCCGATGGCGGAGTGCGTTCAACGGCTCCTCAACTCGGCTGCCGAGTAGAACGAGGCCGGCTGCCGCACCGACGCGCTGCGTCGGCAGAATGACGACCTGCATCCCCACTGAGACCAAGGCGCGACATCTCGGACGCCAACCGGTGGCGTCCGTGGAAGAACAGACAAGGAGCCGGCTGCTAGCCGCAGTCAGACTCATATCACCATAGAGCGCGACCAAGACAGCCGCCCAAGAGCAATGGAACGACGGGACGACTGTCCGCCTCCTCCCCCTCGCAAGGAAAGGCGAGTCTCCCTGCCGCCTGTTGACCACCCAATACTTGGCGACCGTCTTGGCCGCCGAGAGGGAGTCGGAGAGAATGATTCCCGCCACCGGATCGACCGTCTCCACCGATCCCTCGCGCTTGAAGAAGAAGATGAGTTGGGTCCGCCGTGTTTTGGCCCCCACATTCGAGACGAGCCTTTCCCCAGAGGGTTCACACTCCCAAGAGACACGCCCAAATACACCGGCTCTGTGAAGCCGGAAGATTGGCTGGTTGACTACTCCACAGCCGTCAACATAGCAAACGGCAACAAGCGTGTTGTCGTGAAGTATGTTCCGCTCATGCTCCAGGGCACGACCCGGACTTGGCTGAACAACTTGAAGCCCCGCAGCATCAATAGTTGGGTCGACTTCGCCGATGCCTTCGTCTGCAACTTCACCAGCACGTACAAGCGGCCTCCCAAACCACGCCAGCTTTCCTTGTGCGTGCAAGGCCCCAACGAGTCAACTCGCGACTACCTCACGCGCTGGGCCGAGCTCCGTAACTCCTACGAGGGCGTGCACGAGGTGCAGGCCATCGAATACTTCACCGCCGGGTGCCAAGAGGGCACCCTCATCAAGCACAAGCTCCTCTGCGACGAGCCAGAGACCCTCTACGAGCTGCTGATCATAGCAGACAAATATGCCACGGCCGACTCCTCCATGAAGGCGGAAATCTAAGTTAGTGCGACTGGCAAGGTGGCTCCTCAAGCTCCTCGAACCCCGGCAGGAGACGCCAGTCGGCGTCAACAACAGAACGACCACAAGCGCAAGGGCACGTAGCCGGCTTCCACCAGCCGGTAGGTGGCAACAGTCGAAGAACAGCAGCCGGAGGGGCCACCTCCGCCCAAACAACAGAAGGGCGGCAAACCCAACTGGTTGCCAGCTTTCTCACATGAGAAGACTTTGGATGCTCCCTGCAAATTCCATAGTGGTGCGAAGCCGTCCAACCACACCACTCGGAAGTTCCACTGGCTCACCAGGATTGTCAAGGGAGACGACCTCATGCCTCCCCCGCATGCTGGGCAGCCGCCTCCTCCCCCGCCCCAGCAGCCGACAGTCAGACCAGTCGGCGCAATACAAGACGAATACCCAGAAGAGCATGGAGCCTATGTCATCTTCACCAGTGTGGCTGATGATCGACGTAGCAGGCGGCTGCAGCAACAAGAAGTAAATGCGGTAGCATCAGAGACCCCAAGAGTTCATGCATTGGTCTGAAAAGCCCATCAGCTGGAGCAGAGCTGACCACCCGGAGGAGATGCCAAAGCCCGTATCCTATGCCCTGATTTTAGACTCCACCTTTGCCACGGACAAGCGAGCAGCTCGCTTCTCCCGAGTCCTGATAGATGGCGGCAGCAGCATTAACATCCTATACAAGGATACCATGGAGAAATTAGGAATCAGACAGAGGCAGCTTCAGCCCAGCCGGACAGTATTCCATGGCATAGTTCCTAGCCTTTCCTGCTCACCAATCGGCAAGATTCTGATAGACATCCTCTTTGGAGACAAAGATCATTTCCACCGAGAATCAGTAGGGTTTGAAGTGGTGGACCTTGAGAGCCCATACCATGCGTTACTTGGCCGGCCTGCCCTGGCCAAGTCATGGCTGTCCCCCACTATGCCTACCTCAAGATGAAGATGCCGAGTTCCAAGGGGATTCTGACCATAGCTGGCAACTACAAGAAGTCGTCCTCCTGCGCAGCAGAGAGAAGTCGATTGGCCGAGTCCCTCATGATCGCAGCTGAGAAGCGGCTCCTTGACCAGGTTGTGGCGATGGCAAGCAAGCAGCCAGAGATGTCGCCCGATCCCAAGGAGTCAGAAGCTGAGGGCTCGTTCAAGCCGGTCAGAGAAACAAAGATGATACACTTGGACCCAGAGCACCCGGAGAGGTACGCTGTCATAGGTAAAAACCTCGACAGCAAATAGGAAGGCGAGCTCGTCGATTTCCTCCGTGAGAATCGGGACATCTTCGCATGGTCCCCCAAAGACATGCCAGGTGTCCCGACGGATTTCGTCGAGCACAAATTACATGTCCGGTCTGATGCCAAGCCAGTCAGGTAGCCCTTGCGCCGCCTGTTAGAAGAGAAGAGAAGAGTCGTCGGACAAGAAATTGCCCGGCTGCTGGCTGCCGGCTTCATCATGGTGGTGTTCTTTCCAGAGTGGTTGGCCAACCCGGTCCTTGTGCTGAAGAAGAACAAGAAGTGGTGTATGTGTATTGGTTACACCAGCCTCAACAAAGCATGCCCCAAGGACCCGTTTGCTTTACCAAGAATCGACCAAGTAATAGACTCCACACCCGGATGCGAGCTGTTGAGTTTTTTGGATGCATATTCAGGATACCACCAGATCAAGTTGAACCCGGCTGACAGACTGAAGACCGCTTTCATCACGCCATTTGGAGCCTTCTGCTACTTGACTATGACGTTCGGCTTGAGGAATGCCGGCGCCACCTTTCAATGTTGTATGCAGAAGTGCCTCCTCAAGCAACTCGGCAGAAACGCCCACGTTTACGTGGACGATGTGGTGGTGAAGATGGAGAAGGGTGGAACGCTGCTAGAAGACCTCAAGGAGACCTTTGAGAACTTGCGCCAATTTCAAATCAAGCTCAACCCAGAGAAATGCGTCTTCGGAGTACCAGCCGGCCGGCTTCCTGGCTTCCTGGTCTCCAAGCGCGGCATAGAATGCAACCCTGTGAAGATCAAGGCCATTGAGAGGATGGAAGTACCCAGCCGACTGCTAGACGTACAGAAGTTCACTGGCTATTTGGCATCCATCAGCTGATTCATCAGTCGGCTGGGCGAGAAGGCTCTCCCCCTATACCAACTCATGAAGAAGACCACTTTTTTCAAGTGGAACCACAAGGCTGACGAAGCTTTTCTCCAGTTGAAGAGGATGTTGACTACTCCACCTGTCTTGGCGGCTCCGACTCCTAAAGAGCCCATGCTCCTATACATCGCCGCCACTAGCCGAGTGGTCAGCACAATCATCGTGGTAGAGCGCAAGGAGGAAGGCAAAGCCCTACCAGTCCAGAGACCGGTATATTATTTGAGTGAAGTACTGTCGACCTCCAAGCAAAACTACCCCCACTTACAGAAGATGTGCTACGGCGTGCACTTTGCCGCCAAACAATTGAAACCATACTTTCAAGAGCATCCAATCATTGTGGTCTGCACAGCTCCACTGGCCGAGATCATTGGAAGCCGAGATGCTTTGGGTCGAGTGGCCAAATGGGCCATAGATCTGGCTACCTACACCATCTACTACCAGCCTCGCACCGCCATCAAGTCACAAGCACTGGCCAACTTCCTCGTCGACTGGGCCGAGACCTAGTACTTGCCGCCAACGCCCGACTCCACCCATTGGCGGATGCATTTTGACGGCTCCAAAATGCGCACCGGCTTGGGAGCCGGCATCGTCCTCACCTCTCCCAAAGGCAACAAGCTCAAATATGTGCTGTAAATCCACTTTGCCACCTCCAACAACATCGTCGAATACGAGGCACTCATTCACGGGGTCCAGCTTGCCAAAGAGCTCGGCATTCGCCGGATCCTGTGCTATGCGGACTCCGACTTGGTGGTCCAGCAGTCGTCAGGCGACTAGGATGCCAAAGATGCAAACATGGCGAGCTACCGCTTCCTCGTACAGCAACTCAGTGGATATTTTGAGGGATGCGAGTTTCTCCGTGTGCCAAGAAACGACAACGACCAAGCAGACGCCCTGGCAAGAATCGGCTCCACCCATCAAGCAATACCAACCGGCGTCGCCCTTCAGCGCCTTCTCAAACCGTCTGTCAAGCCATCACCAGAGTCAGATTCTATCTTCGTGCGGGCTCCTCATAAAGCAGTCGGATCCGACTTGAGATCTCAATCAGCCAGCATGGGAGTTCTGACGGACGGCCCGGGGGTCGCAGTAGTCGCACCCGGCCCGGGGACTTCAGAACCCGGCCCGGGGACTTCAGAACTCGGCCCGAGGACTGCACCAATCGGCTTGTGGACTTCATCGACACAGCAAGCGGCTGCCGACTCCAACCCGCCGCCTCTCGGCCCAGCCGCCCTTGTCCAAGTTGTAGTCCTGACAGTTGGAGAAGTCGCAGCACCTTCATGGCCCCAGCCCATCCTCAATTTTTTGGTGAACAAAGAGCTACCAACTGATGAGATCTCGGCTTGGCAAGTGCAACGTCGGGCAGCAGCCTACACCATTGTCAACAGAGAGCTTGTGAGGCGCAGTGTCACTGGTGTTTACCAGCGCTGCGTGGAGCCGGAGCAAGGCCAAGCGATTCTCAAAGACATCTATCAAGGCGAGTGGGGCCACCACACGGCTTCAAGAGCACTCGTTGCCAAAGCCTTCCGCCATGGTTTCTTCTGGCCGACTGCTCTTGAAGACGCCAAGGAATTGGTCCAAAAATGCAAAGGGTGCCAGAAGTTTCATTCCAAGCCACATCAGCCGGCTTCTGTGCTCAAGACTATTCCCATTGCCTGGCCCTTTGTTGTCTGGGACCTGGACATGGTGGGACCATTCAAAACAGCATGAGGCGGCATGACCCATCTGCTTGTCGCGGTGGACAAGTTCACCAACTGGATAGAGGGCAAACCAATCAAGAAGTTGAACGGTCTGACTGCTGTGACTTTCATCTCTGACATCACCATCAGATACGGCATACCGCATAGTATCATCACCGACAGCGGCACAAACTTTGCCAAAGGCGCCTTGGCCCGTTTCTGCGCGACGCAGTGCTCAGACTGGACTTAGCGTCCGTTGCCCATCCGCAGTCAAACGGATAACTAGAGCAAGGAAACGGCCTCATCTTGTCCGGCATCAAGCCTCGACTGGTCGAGCCTCTAGAGCATTCGGCTGGATGTTGGCTCGACGAGCTGCCGGCCATCCTTTCGAGCCTGCGCACAACTCCAAACAAGTCAACCGGCTTCACGCCCTTCTTCCTCGTCTAAGGTGCCGAAGCCGTCATCCCAACAAACATTGAGTTCGACTCCCCTCGGGTCACCATGTACACCGAAGAGGAGGCAGAAGAAGCACGTCAAGACGGCGTCGATCTACTGGAAGAGGGCCGGCTGTTAGCACTTAGTCGATCTAGCATCTACCAGCAGAGCCTGCACCGATATTATAACCGGAAGGTCAAGACGAGATCTTTCCAAGAGGGAGACCTTGTGCTCTGGCTGATCCAGCGAACGACCAGTTAGCACAAGCTCTCAGCGCCTTGGGAAGGCCCCTTCGTCATCAGCAAAGTGCTAGTCAATGACTCCTACTACCTGATCGATGCTCAGAAGCCTCGAGCATGCAAGAGGGACGACTCCGGCAAGGAGACGGAACGGTCGTGGAACGCAAACCTCCTTCGAAGATTTTACAGTTAAAGCAGTATGTACCATGCTACCTTTTGTATTAAGTACGAAGACTCCGGGTCCCCCGGGACGGGCTCGGGGACTGCCCTCTTTTATCTATATGATAAGAATTATGCCCATAAGTATGTTATTTTTTATGCCGCTTGGCACCGGGTCCGACTAGTCAGCCCGGGGACTTGCCGCCTTGCACTATGAAATGCTTCCTGCAGCCGGACAAGTAATGTGTGACACCTAAGCCATCTCCTACCAGAAGCCGCAACTCGCAGAGCGACTGTATGGTGGGCAGGAGTAAGGTAGAAAGGGTGCCCATATGAAAAATGGCTAAGGACACAAGCATGGGCATAGTTTAAGCCGGCTTCCCGCCTCTTACAACCGACTGTTGAGCAGCCGGCTCACCATGTTCTACTTAACTTGCCAAAGAACTCTAAACGGCTAAGTACTTGCCTTCCCCAAAGAAGCTAAGTACTTGATCCAGCAACAGTCCGCAGAGCGGTTGTCTGACTGGAAAGAGGGCAACCAAGGGAAGGCGGCAAAGGAAAAAAGCCAAAGAGCAACAGGCAAGAAGAGATAGAACTCGGAATGTATTTACATAGCAAAGGCCTTTGGCCAATCTTTAAACAGCAGTTCAAGATACACCCCGCGGGTGGAATTGTGCAAAATTTACAAAGTTCATCAAGACCGATAAGCAGGTATAAACAAAGGTAAAGTGACAGCCTAGGAAGCAGTAGGCGGGCTTGGTGGAACGGCGGAATCGGCGGCACTGGCTGGTGGAGCGGCCGGCTGGGAAGTCTCAGCTTGGTCGCCTCCAGTGGTAGCCGGCTCGGTTGGGCGTGGCTCATTGTTGGAGGCGCGGTCGAGCTGAGGCTGGCCGTTCGCTCCGACCTTCGGCGCCTCCCCTTTGCCTTCCTCCTCCGCCCGCCTTCTTCCTCACCACTGGAGTCGATCACCTCCGCTGAATCCTCGCCGTCAGCCGGATTCATCCCGAACCATTCCGGTGGCGCCTCGTCGCCATTCTCAGCCTGCTCCGGGACAAAGACGTTGGTGTCGGTGTAGTCGGTGATCGATGCCGCACGCTTGACGAGGTCATCTTCCACGACCGCCAACTCCGCCTGAGCTTCTAGGCGGAACATGGCTAGCTGGGCTAGACTCAGCCCAGGATACCACGCCTTGACGAAGGCGCGCTCCAGCCCAGGCCGAAGAGCCTTTCCAGGCCTCAAGACGGCCAGCCGCTACCTCCAGCCAGTCGGCAGTCCGACTTGGGGTGCGCGGTGCCTGCATATCCGGCCATAGGGCGGCGATCGCCTGGGCGCCGACACGTTGAAGCCGGCGCAGCATCCCGTGAGCCGGCCGAGGACGAGCCTCAATGCTCAGGATCTGCTCGCTAAGGGTTTGGGGAGCGTCTGCGGCGATCTTCGCGCCATCCACCCTTCACGATCAGCCTCGATGGCCTGGTTGGCAGCGTCCGAGTGGCTAGGGAAGAAGTCTGCCAGGACAGGAAGGCAAAGAGCCAAATGAAAGATTAGAAGCCGGCTCAACCAACATCCGGCAGCTCAAAGAAGCAAAGTGAGGAGAGGCTCACCGTCGACGAGATCCTCGATCTCATGGAAGCCGGAGGACACCATCGCCTCCTTGTCAGTCCAGGAGGAGTGCTCGGACGCGAATTCGGCAAGGAGGGCGGTCTCCTTATCCTCCGCCTCTTTCTGGGCCTTCTTGAGCAGCTCCTTCTGTTCCGCCAGCTGCATGACCAGCCGGTCGCGCTCCTCATCTAGCTGGCCGCGCTCCTCCTCCTTGGTGCGCAGGGCAGTGTTGGCCTCGCCCAGCTGCTGCTGCAGGGCGGCGTTGGCCTCTGCAGAACAAAGAAGAGAACAAGGTGTTAGTCACCAACAAGGAAGAATAGTCGCCAAAGAGATCCGGCCCGACTGCTCGGCAGTCGGCCCGAATCTCGGGGACTACAACCCGCGGGTGCGCCAGCGCGCCCCCGCAGAGAAGGAAGAGGACTCACTCCGGCTTTCCGACAAGTTGGCGGTCCGCTTGGCCAGCTCCTCGACGTTGGCATTGAAGGTGGTCATGCGAACATTGTGGTAGTCCTGTGACAAAATTTCAGACAAGTGTTAGTACTTGGAACTCGCCGATCAGAGTTCCGAGCCACCTGCTCAGCAGTCGGCCCAAAACTCGGGGACTACACCCAGTGGGTGCGCTGGCGTGCCCCTACCGAGAAGAAAAAAAACGGAGACAAAGAAGAAAGGAACGTACCCGGATGGCTTCTCGCGATGCCAGATACGCCTTGGTGCAGTTCTTGATGGCATCGCCCTCGGCTCGGATCTTGGCTTGGACGTCCAGAAGCGCCCGGTTCAATGGGCCCGTCTAGCCTCCCCGCACCCACCCAGTGGGCACGGCGCTCCTCGCTTCGGTGTCTGGGATCATGGAGCTTGTGGCACCAAAGCCGCTTCGCAAGACGATGACGCGTCGGCATGCCGACCTGGAGAACTAGGCCCGCCACCACCTCGTCTTTAGTCAGCGGCACCGGCGGGTCCGCCGACTGCTCGCCTTGCATGCTCCCAGATGGCAGCGGTGGCGGCACGATCATGTCCGGCATGGTGGTGTCACCGCCATCCCTCTCCATGACCGGCTTCTCGCCGCCGGCCTCCCCAGTCTGCGCCGAGAACTCCGGGTGTGGCGGCGCGGAGTTCAGAGGAATAACAAAAACCGCCGACTGGCGGTCAACGGCTTCTTCAGTTCGCTTTTTCACCGCGTCGGCGGCCTCGGCCTCCGCCAGTCTCTTCTTGGCGGCGGCCTCCGCCTTCTCAGCCTCCGCCTTCTTCAGGCGGGCGGCTTCCTGCTCTTCACGCACCTCTCGTGCGTTCCGCTCTGTCGCCTCCCGGAGGTCGGCGGCAGGGTCAATCCGCCGAGTGGTGGCGGAAGTTTCCGCCGACCCCACGATGGAGGCGGCAGCGACCTTGTCAAGAGAGAGGGGAGCCCTGGACCCAAGGGCGACAAGCAAGCAAACTCAGACAAGAGCAACGAAAGAAAAAATGAATGCGCAAGAAAGGTAGCACTTACGCGGAGACCAGCAGCGGCTTCTTCACTTCCTCGCGGAAGCGGTGGGCCTTTGCAGCCGCCTCGTCCCGCTTGGTCGCCGCGACCGAGCCCTTGGGCTTCTTCGGTCGGCTGCCGAACATGCTCGGCGCGGCCCTGCACTTCTTCGCGCCGCCTTGGGCATCGGGCATGGCAGAAGAGCTCGCGCCGGGCTGACCGGCTCCTGGCTGGTGGCGTGGGGCGACTTCCTCCGCGTCCTCGTCAGGCCAGTCCTCGAAACTGGCCCCGAGCCTCGGGCCGCCCACTTCGCCGCTTCCTCCCTCGGCGTCGTCCTCCAAGGCCTCCGCTCCCTAGTCGGGGTCGTCGACGTCACTCTCCGCCCGGTCGGGGAGGAATTCGCGGGCCGGCCCCACGGTGCCGGCTGCCGGATGGAGGAGGGGGTTCTGACCAAAGCCGATTGGTCAGATTGGACAAGACGGACTAGGTAGTAAAGGAGTCAAAGAAAAAGGAAAAGAAACAACTCACCATGGGTGGAGGGTTGGCGCGTGAATACGACTCCTTGCCGAACTGCCACTCTCCCGTGAGCTCGCAGTTCACAAGGTAGTTCACCATGTGGGCTACCTCCGTGTGAGGCATCTCCTTGGTGCACAGACGACTCAGGTCCCGATGCCCGCTCATCTAGCAAATCATGTGGGGGCGACTTTGGAGTGGGAGCACTCGGCACGCCACGAAGGCGGCCAGCAAATCCGGCCCGGTCAGGCCCTCCGACTGCGTCAGCATTCAAAGTCACGCGATGGCGCCGGCTCCTGCGGGCGTCAACGTCCTGGCCCGATACGACTAGTTGGGCTGCCACCCAGCCGGTGGGCCAACCACGTAGGCCGGCAGATTGACCCAGTCGCCCTCCGCGAAGACGCTCTTCATGTAGAAGTACGACCGCTGCCACATCTTCACCGACTTTATCTGCCGGATGGGGGGAAACAGGTTGTCGGCCCCCGACCTCCGCATGGCGATGAACGCGTCGCACTGAGCCGGCACACCTGCGCCTTGGGTGCCGAGCTTGGAGTAGAAGAACTCCCCCCTAGAGCTTGATGGTGGGGAGAATGCCGCAGAAGCCTTCACACAAGGCGACGAAGGCGGACAGTAGCACCACCGTGTTGGGGGTGAGGTGGTGCGGCTGGAGACTGTAGAATTCGAGAAAGGCGCGGAAGAAGCCGCTCGCCGGAAGGCCAAGGCCGCGTAGGCAGTGCGAGCAGAAGACGACCCGCTCACCCTCCTCCGGCGCCGGCGAGATTTCCTTCTTCGACGCGAGGTGGACCCTCACAAAGTCCTTGCCAGGCAGCCGCCGTGTCATGCGGAGGAAATCTATGTGATCATCGTGGACCTCCGAACCGTCCCAGGTGACGGAGTGCACCACGGGGGCCGTGGCGGTGGAAGAAGAGCTCATCAGGAACGGATCACCACGGCGCTCAGCGTAGCTTGGGGCGCGACGGCGAGAGGAAGAAGAGGAGGATGCAGTGAGGAGGAGGGGCGCGCGTGCTCTGCCGCTCCCCCTCCTCCCCCTACTTATAGACCAGTGGGCTGCGAAGCTGAGGGGGCGGGTGTGGAATTTACTGCGCCCTCTACCCCACGCCCCCCACGTTTATCACGCAAAGTTACTGCGTGCAATAACTCCGCGGGAATCTCAACCGTCCACCCCGGCCGCAGCGGATCTGCTCACGTGCTGAGGCATGGTAGTGGTGGGCCCCGCCTATAGGCGTGTCCCGTCGCGTGCGTGGGTGGGCAGACTGGCCCGACCACTCATCGCCATGTCACAGGCCCAAAACGGGCGGCGGCCCGGAAGCTTAGCTAGCACGCCTCTTGGATCCCGCCGAGGTGTTCGAAAATTTTGGACAAGTCAGATTGGGTGAGTCCGACTCCTGCCAGTCGGCCCAGCAGAAGTCAAACGAAGCTTCGCCTCAAGCACTAAGAGAAAGGAAACTACTGAGGCTCCTCGAGCAGTCGCCCGCGGCGCCTCACCAATTCGAGGACTACTGTCGGAGTAATGGGCCACGGGTAGGCTAACCCGACGCCCATAAGTCTTTCGAGACATCGGGGCTGACCGCGCCCCTCAGGATGCCAAGGTAAAGAGCCGCATTCTAGAAGCTAGCTGGAAAAATAGCCGGCTGCCCGTAGACGGCCGAGTCCAGAAGGCGAGGTCGAGACAAGCTGACTCCTGCCGGGCGGCTTCCAGAGAAGCCGGCTCCGAGAAGTCGGCCTGCGGCCCCTTCAAAGCCCGTATCCACATCAAGGGGGACGGGACAGGGGATGGCTACAGTGCAGCCCATCCCCTCCCCTTCCTAAGGGTTGGCGCGACCACAGTGTGTTGTACCAACGAGGAGCCCCGCCCGGCGCGGCACTGTTGCAATGCCAGCCCTGACATCATTACAGTCCGGCGGAGTCCTGCTCCCACAACGGCCTGTCTGTACAGCCCAAGGATGACGGGCCCCACCAGTCAGTGAGAGTCCAGAAGATGGCGAAGAGCCCTACCAATCGGATCCGATGGGAATCGGCCCCTAGGAGTCGGCCTGCTCATCCCACGGGCCCCACACGCCCTTAACCAAACATGATGGGGAGTGGCTACAGTAATCGCCCGCCATGACGGCGGTGCTGTAGCCATGATCCTTCGACCAAGCCTACATCATTAGAAGCACGACTACAGTGATCAGCAGCCGGCAAGACCCCTAAGAGGCAGGTACGGCCTGTCAGCTCCGTACCAGGCCAGTCGGCGGGGCCCCCCATCGGTGGGCCCCAGCAGTCGGCGGAGAAATCGGTAGCCGAAGAGACTGACAGCTGGGCCTGCACCCATTCATAATACCCTTGTACCCCTGGGTGGTAGGCCTATATAAACCCCCCAGGGCACCCATGCAAAGGGTTCTGAGCCATTAGAACTAGACCAGAGATATAGGAAGGAGAAAGCTAGCCTTGCCTTCTCCTACCTCCAGCATACAGCTCGAGGAGCACCCTTGTACTCACTTTGCCTTAGTGATCATGCGGCGACCCCGCAGAGCAGGACTAGGGGTGTTATCTCCTAGGAGAACCCCAAACCTGGGTAAAGTATGTCGGCGTTCATCTCTACGCCTAATCCCGCTTCCGGGCACTGGCGACGTTCTACTCGCTCCCACCATGATAAGCCATCCTTTGGCATATGTCGCACCCAACCCCCGACAGTTTATGTGGTGGAAGATTATATATTCAGATCCAATATGCTATTTAATACCCCTTTGATATTTTGCATGATTATAATTTGTGAGTAGCTACTTTGGTTCTTGAGGTCACGGGAAAATCATGTTGCAAGTAATCATGTGAACTTGATATGTGTTCGATATTTTGATAGTATGTATGTTGTGATTCCCTTAGTGGTGTCATGTGAATGTCGACTACATGACACTTCACCATATTTGGGCCTAAGGGAATACATTATGGAGTAGCAATTAGATGATGGGTTGCGAGAGTGACACAAGCTTAAACCCCAATTTATGCGCTATTCCGTAAGGGACAGGTTGGATCCAAAATTTGAATGCTATGGTTAGAATTTATTCTTAATACTTTTCTCATAGTTCTGGATGCTTGCGGCAGGGTCAATCATAAGTAGGAGGTTTGTTCAAGTAAGAATAACACCTAAGCACCGGCCCACCCACATATCAAATTATCAAAGTACCGAACACGAATCAAACCAACATGGTGAAAGTGACTAGATGAAAATCTCGTGTACCCTCAAGAACACTTTTCTTATCATAAGAGACCATTTTGGCCTATCCTTTGCCTCAAAAGGATTGGGCTACCTTGTTGCACTTTTGCTACTATTATCATTACTTGCTTGCTACAAAATATCTTGCTATCAAACTACTCTCTTACTTACAATTTCAGCACTTGTAGACATTACCTTGCTGAAAACGACTTGTCATTTCCTTTTGCTCCTTGTTGGGTTCGACACTCTTACTTATCGAAAAGAGCTACAACTGATCCCCTATACTTGTGGGTCATCACAACGCCCTTGAATAAAGAGCACTACTGCTAAGAACTCGCTGCAAATAAAGCCATACCCCGCGCTACTGTTATAAGTTTTTGATTTTTTTCTGCTCCATATTTTGTGCTGCTGAATTTTGTTTAGGGATTTATACAATAACCTCTGGCATATCATACACACACAAATGAAATCATAGCATATACATACAAATAGTCTCGTCAAATCATGTCATCATCATAATCATCATCCAACACAAAGTGGTCTCTTGTCATCATCTCGAAAATAGCAATACAAGTCTCGAATACTTGCAACTACATTGTCATCCATCTAAACAATGATATACGCGAGAAGAGCTATCACTATGAGTGAGAGCGAAACTATGTAGTACATGAGGCGGCAGTTACGAGTCCTCTCTCGCGCTAGCGTGAACCTCCAGTAACTAGCTTTGGCTTCTTGTCTGCTTTTGAAGCCTTTATGGCTAGCGCCCGAGACCCCATCCACTTGCGCCTGACACTCATGCCACTCGTCGTACACTCCCGGAACATTCCCTTTGTACACGACATAGCACCACTTCTTCAACATCAAGAATCTAGCTACCTATTAGAGATGCATCTTCATCAAGAGAATGTACAATCATATGCAACAGAATATACTAGAGCAACACGAAAAAGAAAGGGTTAGCAACTAGATGCAACATATAGTACGCAAACTAATTAACTAGAGGTACGCAGGTCATCGTACCCAAACTACCAAAGTAGCATTACGCAAGTTTGGCAGGGCCGTGGACATCACAAATTTTCATCGCTATAGAAAGTATACAAGTTCAACCGACACATATCATCATCATCGGCATCGTAAGTCACTAGAAGTTCCCTCCTTCCATACATCAAGGATGGACCCTAGCTTCTTGAACGATGTGAGGTCATGACTGTCGGTGTCAAAACCGGTGGATCTTGGGTAGGGAGTCCCTAACCGTGCGTCTAAGGCGGATGGTAACATGAGGTAGGGGACACGATGTTTTACCCATGTTCGGGCCCTCTTGATGGAGGTAAAACCCTACGTCCTGCTTGATTTATTCTTGATAATATGAGTAGTACAAGAGTAGTCTACCACGAGATCGGAGAGGCTAAACCCTAGAAGCTAGCCTATGGTATGATTGTCTGTTGTCCTCCTAATCCAGGACTCCCTCAGTAGCCCCTGGACAGGCTTGAATGGCGATGAGTCCAGCCCTCAGTGTTGTCTTCGGCATTGCAAGGCGGGTTCCTCCTCCGAATACACCACAGAAGAGTTTTGAATACAAGGGTAGTGTCCGACCCTACAAAATAAGTTCCACATACCACCGTAGAGAGAATAATATTTCCACAAATATAATCTGCTGACACGCTTTGGCAGCATGACATCACGCCACGGCTCGGTAATTATTTGAACCGTTTTTCTCTAACCAGCCCCGCACATAACGCGAGGCAATTTCTTGACACGTCTTGTCAAAGCAGAGATCGTGTTCCCTTTATTATGAGATTCTCATTAATACTAATGTGGGTAACCCAATCGTGCCTAGGACTCCCAGATCTTAGGCAAGTCCCAAACGGCCACAAGGAGGACGCTTGATATTCACCCTCTTTATAAAGGGACAAAGCTTTTACTTTTTTCCATCACGTGCTCAATAGAATCCTTCCCCATCCTCGAGTTCTAACACCCAAAGCCCAGGTCAGGTGCTTTGGACCTTCAATCATGTCCGGATCCAGCCTTCAAGGCTGGTGGATGTCTTCCTCTGTCACGGAGGAGGACATCAAGAAGTTGAGGGAGGCCCGATATCTGACCACCGAAATTTCGCATAGGCTGCCCGCCCGAGGGCAGGTCGTCCCTACTCCCGAACCCAACGAGAGCGTTGTGTTTGTCTCCCACTTCCTCCGAGGACTAGGCCTCGCTCTGGATCCCTTTGTCAGGGGTCTTAGGTTCTATTACGGGCTGGATTTTCATGATTTGGCCCCGGATTCTCTTCTTCACATCTCGTCATTTAGTGTCGTTTGTGAGGCCTTCCTCCGCATTACCCCTCACTTCGGCCTGTGGCTCAAGACCTTCGATGTGAAGCCGAAGATGGTCGAGGGGCAGTACGCAGCGTGCGGAGGTGCTCTAATAAGAAAAATTGCTAACGCTCCATGTCCAAAGGGTTCCTTTCCAGAGGTGTCCGGATTGTGGCAACGGGAGTGGTTTTACATCACAGCTCCCCAAAGTGCCAAGTGGGTAGCTGCCCCCACCTTCCGCTCAGGCCCTCCACCACAACTGATGTCATGGATCAGCAGGGGGCTGAGCTGGGGTCCAGCCAAGGACGTGCCAATACTGCAGAGCCGCATCCGAGATCTCTTCGAGGGAGATTTCAGTCTGGTTATGTTAATGCAAGCTATGCTGGTTCATCAAGTCCAGCCTTGCAAACGCCGGCCCCTCCTCATGTGGGAATTCAACCCGGAAGGACCGCGCACTATTCAGAATTTCCTCGGCATGACGCACAAGGAGATGTACAAATCGTTCTTTGGACCCCAAATAGAGTGTTCGGACACTACCGAGGACGTGGGCCTGAGCAGCAACCGCACCGCTGCCCAAGTAAGTAATCCCATGGCCGAACACACTGTCCTTTTATTTATCATGACATCATTCTGAAGAATCGCTCTTTGACCAGGACTGGATAACAATGGCGAAGATGATCCGGTGTTCGGCCCTCCTTCCCGAAGGCTTGGACAATCCGGTGCTGGAAAAGATGCTCGAGCCAGCACCTTGCCTGGTGCCCTCAAAGGAAGATGAAGGGGGGAATAAAGATGGCAAAAGCGGGCCTCCATCGCTACCTATTCCAACCGAGGGAATGAGCGCCTCCGCGAGGGACGATAACCTAGGGGTAGAATCTGACATTCTCTCTCCCCGGGAAGGAAGAGGACTACCTCAGAAGATCCGGAAACCAAAGTTTCCAAACGGGAGAAGAAATCTCCGCCAGAGGGTCCTGCCTAGGAGGGTGCTCTTGCCGCACAATGTCCGCGCGGGGATCAGCCCTCTAACAAGTTGTAAGTAATCAAAAAGTACTTAATAGTGAAGATATCCTACCTTACTTCTGAGGAAAATAACCGAAGCATTTATCTTGCAGTTCGGACCTTAGCCCTTCTCAACAGAGCTCGTCTTCGGGGGATCTTCTTCCAGAGATGATGGAGAGCGAAACGCCTCCCCTGCCACACCGCCTCATGCGGCGGGCGACCCCGAGGTGTTGTTGCGGAGGGTTTCTCCTGATCCGGCAAGGCCAGCAGGTAATCCTATGGCCACCCGAAGTCCCCAGTATCCGGCTCTTGTAGAGAGCAATCAAAAGAGTCCGACACCATCTGGTATGCAGTCGGACGTACTAAGGGATCTGCTAGAGCGAGCGACTATCCCAGAAGAGCACCGTACATTGATGAGTATGGTGATTGAAAGGATTTCGTCCGCCGAAAGCGGGTTGCACGAAGCCTTTATGAGTCTACTGACGGGTTTTGAGGTACGTGAAATGATGTACATTTTTTACTGTACCGCACATTTTTAGGTGTGCCCTATGTAGATAGTTGCCTCTGAGACTCTGGTTGTTGTCAAGAATGGCGGCAAACAGAGGATCGTAGTCCCTGGTAATAACTAGACCGCCTTTATGTGCAGGTGGTTGAAGCTCCGATGGCTAGCCGGACTGATGGGGTTGCCGAACTAAAGCAGCAACTGGATGTGGCAGATGCCGACATCGTGCTTGTTAACAAGCGGCTTGACGAGGCACAGGGTAGGTGATTTTTCTGGTGAATGTCACAAAGTAAGAGCAGCATGATGCTAGTATCTTTAATATGTTGTGACTGCTGATGGAGCTGCCACCATGGAGAACCTTCGGGTGGAGCTTGCCCGGGCCAAGGAGCAAGCAAGGAGTAGTAATGCGGCTGCTTTAAACGCGGCCGAAGAGTTAAGGGCCGAACAGGCCGCACATTGCGGGAGCAAAGAAAAAGTTGCCAAGATGGCCGTGGAGTTAAAAGATGCTGCTGACCGTTACCGGCTTCTTGAAGAAGAAAACCGGGTGAAGGCGATGAACCTGGAGAAGACCCGGGTGGATGCCAAGGACGCCCGCTCCAAAATTAGAGCGCTGAAGGAGGAGCTAAATCAAGCTGCAGATATCATTTCTGGGAAGCCCTTCTTGTTGCGAACTAAGTTCGAAGATCCAAAATATGCTCCTCTGGACCGGCTATGGAGTTATGCGGATAAGTACATGGATTGGGCTGCGAGTGCTGCGGATGCGACCGAGTACTTCAAGGATCAGAAAGGTCCTAAAGTGGAGAAGACGTTCTGGTCATAGTTTCACGCTCCAATTCGTCCGCTGTTGCTGAATGAGCGATTGACTGGTTGGGTCGAGCTCCATAGATTATCCGGGCTGGCCACGAGGTCCGTTGTGGATCATTTGTGGCCAGGAGGGCCAAGGCCAAATAGCTACTTTAGCTTAGCGCAACAATTCCTTGGCGCTGTGCCAAGCGTCAATGCTGTAAAGAGATCGGCGTGCATAGAAGGCTCGCAGATGGCCCTTGCCCGTGTCAGAACATACTGGGCGGAGATGGATGCCACCACTGTTGCGGCACAGGGTTCGGCCATAGGCCGAGTGGCTGCCGAGCACTACTTTGAAGAAGTTCTTGAAGCCGCTCGTTCAATAGAGGCTCAGTGCTCGAAGAATATTATGTTTGAGTGACATGTATTCCCATTGTAAAAACAATATTTTATTGAATTTATCAAGGCTGTATTTATACTTTTGCCCAAAAGTGCTATGATGCCTCCTGTGCGGCCGTTTATGTATATATATATATATAACCTGAAAGATTGCAGTCATCGGCTTCAGCCCCCACGCATATAATGCGGGGGTGTTCGCAGAAGACGCATGTTCACACTTGATCCAATGTCTTGGTCCATTAAGGAGGTGATAGCGCAGCGAACTAGGCAATCGGACTATAATGCTTTAACACTTTCACTTAGCCAGAGGAGTTTGACAGCGGGGCTACTATATAGCCCCTGGTGGTTCCGCACTCGTCCGAATTCGGGGTGCGTATATGCCTGCCCGGGAAATGGCCCTTTGTTAAAGCGGAGGAATCCTGAAGATTCCGCTAGGTCTTCGAGTGGTTGACCAGTCTCACGCTATATCATGACAGTCAGTTTTCGGCTTTCTCTACTGAGGTGCTTGTTCGGATGAACCAGGGCACAAACGCAGTAGTTCTCCTAGTGCCTCTTTAGCCGATAGAGCGGAACGTAAGGCAGCAAAACACAGGAGCCGGGAAAACCCAACATTTGACCAAAGACATGATTCGGACCTGACGCATATAAGGCCAAACTCGCGACGCCGAACACTCCCTAAGGTATTCAGTCTTTATAGTGGAAACCGGGCTTAAGCAGTGCCCTTTGTAATAAGCCCCTGGTGTCCAGGTACATGCGATATTCTGACATGGCCACATGCCAATATGCCAGCATCCTTCTCAATTGTACTGAGAATCCGGGGGATGTGTATCAACAAGAGACAGTAAAAAAGGTTTACGCAGGGTCTTAATCTAAAAAGAATCCTTGGAACGGGTCCCTGCTGCACATCTGCGCCTGTGTCTCTGTCGTGCCGTATCCTGGACGGGTGTAGCACGATGCTCATCTGTATCAATTACATATACCTGCACCGGACTCGTCTAACCGCGTCCGTGGTCTTAACGACCTGTCAGATGCTTTAGTTGGTGAGGCCGTTTAGTGTGCGGCTGCCAAGGCAAACGCACGGTCTTCCGCGCTCAAGGAGCGCTCAATATTTCCATTTACTGTAATGATGCCGTATGTACCAGGCATCTTAAGCATGAGAGAAGTGTATTGCGGTTTTGCGTTAAAGCGAGCGAAAGCTTCGCGTCCGAGTAGTGCTTGATAGCCACTTTGGAATGGAGCGATGTGGAAGGTCAACTTTTCGCTGTGGAAGTTACTTGGAAAGCCGGATATAACCTCTAGTAGCAGGGAGCCCGTGCAATGGGCCTCTGGGCCTGGTGTTACTCCTTTAAAGGTAGTATTGCTATGGTTAATTTTTGCTGGGTCTATGCCCATGTTGCGGACTGTGTCCTGATATATCAGGTTTAAACTGTTGCCGCCATCCATCAGGACTCGTGTGAAGTGGTATCCGTCAATTATTGGGTCTAATACAAGGCAGCCCATCCTGCACACCAGATACTTGCCGAGTAATCCCGATGGTCAAAGGTGATCGGTTGGGATGACCAGTGGCAGAACTCCACGGTGATAGGCCCTGGGGCATGTGTCTCTGGGAGTGCCGCTTTGTTTCTCCCCTTTATCACATGTAACACATTGACTATTTTGACTTCTGGTGGGAATTTCTTCTGTTCCCCAGTGCTTTGCTTGCGAGTCTCGTCCTCGTCTTTGATTGGTGTATCCTGCCCCTTATGTTCGGCGTTGAGCTTGCCGGACTGCTTGAAGACCCCACATTCTCTATCGGTATGATTTGCAGGCTTATCGGGGGTGCTGTGGATCTGACATATGTTATCCAAAGTCCTGTTTAGGCTGGACAGTTCATCTCTGTTGCCTTTGGAGGGAAGCTTTTGTTGACCTGGTCGAGAGCTTCTGAATCTGGCGTTTACCGCCGTGCTCTTCGGGCTGTCTTCTTTATTCCGGCGCTTGTTTTTGCTGCATCGTGATTTCCCATTTCTGTCCCAGACTTCGGATGTACTTGGGTCGCTGGTGCTGCATCGGGCTAACCAGCTGTCCTCGCCCGCGCAAAAGCGGGTCATGAGGCTTGTTAATGCTGCTATTGTTCTTGGCTTTTCTTGGCCGAGGTGTCTGGCAAGCCATTCGTCTCGAACGCTGTACTTGAAAGCTGCTAAGGCTTCGGCATTCGGATAGTCGACTATTTGGTTCTTTTTAGTGAGGAACTTGTTCCAAAGCTTTCGGGCTGACTCTCCGGGCTGTTGAGTTATATGACTTAAATCATCTGTATCTGGTGGTCGGACATAGGTCCCTTGAAAATTTGCCCGAAAAGCGTCTTCGAGCTCTTCCTAGCTTCCAATGGAGTTTTCAGGGAGGCTTTTAAGCCAGTGCCAAGCTGGCCCTTTGAGCTTGAGGGGTAAGTACTTGATGGCGTGGAGATCGTCTCCTCGAGCCATGTGGATATGGAGGATGTAGTCCTCAATCCAGACCCCAGGGTCTGTCGTTCCGTCGTACGCCTCTATATTTACGGGTTTGAATCCCTCTGGAAATTCATGGTCCAGCACCTCATTGGTGAAACATAGGGGGTGTGCGGCACCCATGTATTTGGGTGTACCGTGGTGTTCGGATGTTTGTTGTGTTGCATTGCATGCTGGAGCGCGCTTGCGTGGCCCGTATATGGATCTGGTTGCACCATCCTTTTGATGCGAGCCCTCGCGTGGATCGCGTACAGGCTTATGTGTAGCATCGTTTTCCGTTCTATGTTGGCCACGAGGTCATCTATCCGACCGGATGGCCGTTTTGTTTTTTAATTGCGGGGGATCTAAGGCCTCCTCATTGAATTCAGGTAGCAACTTTCACTTCGGGTAGCTCTTGGTGTGGCGATTACCGCTGTACTTCGCTGTAGTGTTGAGTACTTCACTCCATATGATTTTGAGTGTGTCTTGTGCAACCATGAGCCTTTGCTTCTGCTTTTTTAGACTCCTCGCAGTGGCAACAACCCTTTGATGGGCCTTCTGTTGCTCCGGGTGCCTGTCCGGTGTGATGTCGTCCGGACTGTTATCTTTGACGGAGTCGGGTAGTTCGGTTTGATTCTCCGTGTTGCCGTGGTCGGGTGATGGTTCACCCTGCTCTAACGCTGGGTCTATATGATCGATGTTTCTGCCGAGGCGGGATTTGGAGCGGTGCTTACACCGCCGCTTTGATTGCTTCTCGAGGGAACAACCCTTTGCTGCGTCCTTCCGTTCCTCATCGTCGTTTTCTTTGGGTGTGTCCACCATGTATACGTCATATGATGAAGTGGGCGTCCAGTGCCCTGTGGGCAGTGGTTCCTGTTCGTCTCCTGCATCGTTGTCCATACCGTTGATGTCTTCGGAGTCGAAGTCGAGCATGTCGGTCAAATCGTCGATAGTGGCTACTAAGTGGGTGGTGGGTGGGTGGTGAATTTCTTTGTCATTCGCATCCCAATCCTGCCGGACATAGTTTGGCCAGGACTCTCCTGACAAGGAGAGAGACCTTAATGAGATCAGTATGTTGCCAAAGGGCGAGTGCTGAAAGATATCCGTGGAGGTAAACTCCATGATCGGCATCAAGTCAGATTCGATAGGCAGGGGCGCAGGCGGTTCGAAGTCCGTGGCCGGGGAAGAATCCGGTAGTTTGGCATCACGGCTCTCGTGAAGGGTAAGGTCGATATTCGGCTCGATCACCGATGAGAGTGCAGCCCCCGTGGCGGGGTCTATCCACCCATCACTGGATGGCACAATTGGCTCCGAATTGAGGGTCAGAGCGGTCGCTGGTGCGATCTCCCGAATACTGTCCGATGGTAGAGCTAAATCATGTTCATCGTGACCGTGCGGCGCGCTCGGCAAGGGCTCGAATCCGTTCAAGATCAAGTCTCCACGGATGTCGGCTGTGTAGTTTAAGTTTCCAAATATGACTTGACAGCCAGGGGCGTAGCTCTTGATCTGCTCCAGATGGCCAAGCGAGTTGGCCCGCAGTGCGGAGCCGCCGAATACAAAGATCTGTCCGGGGAGAAAAGTCTCACCCTGGACTGCATCGCTATCGATGATCGAAGGATCCATCAAGCCTAATGATGACGACACAGAGGAACTCTCAATGAAAGCACCAATGTCGGTGTCAAAACCGGCGGATCTCAGGTAGGGGGTCCCTAACCGTGCTTCTAAGGCGGACGGTAACAGGAGGCAGGGGACACGATGTTTTACCCAGGTTCAGGCCCTCTTGATGGAGGTAAAACCCTACGTCCTGCTTGATTTATCCTTGATAATATGAGTAGTACAAGAGTAGATCTACCACGAGATCGGACAGGCTAAACCCTAGAAGCTAGCCCATGGTATGATTGTCTGTTGTCCTACGGACTAAAACCCTCCGGTTTATATAGACACCGGAGGAGGCTAGGGTTACACAAGGTCGGTTACAAAGGAGGAGATATAGATATCCGTATTGCCTAGCTTGCCTTCCACGCCAAGTAGAGTCCCATCCGTACATGGGACGAAGTCTTCAATCTCGTATCTTCATAGTCCAACAGTCCGGCCAAAGGATATAGTCCGGCTGTCTGAAGACCCCCTAATCCAGGACTCACTCAATGACGTTGCATGCCTATGCGAGTTCGGACGTCAGCTCATGATATAGGGCCATGGTGGAACATCCCATTCTCATGGACGACTTCTTTCATGATGATCGTCGCAATGTCCCTCTGGATGCGAAAGAAGTCATCTCTAAGTTTATAATCCACTTCTCCATGAGATTCTACCCACTTGCGGATATGATCATCGTTTCTGCTTGTCATGCGAAGCTTTTGGTGATCCATGCTGAACTCAATCATGAGATGGAGGAGGTAGAATCCATCTTTCTTGCTTGGTTTTGGGACATGGATGCAGCAGAAGTTAGTTTTATGTGAGAGACCCAACTTCTTGTTCCTTTGTTTCCTGATCTGCAGGTGGCCACCCCTAATGCTGAAGCCTTGGAGACCATCATATAGAATATTCATTATGTGGGTGTAGTCCTTCTTCTCGTAGTTTCTGGTAGGGTCAAAATACATGACGTGGGAGACTCGCGGGTAAAGAACGATAAGGACGGCGCGCTCGTTGCTACGGGGAAAAACACCTCAAATTATTCTCCATATGAGCGAGAAGGAATGATTGAAATGTACAAAAGGGTTGTCCGGAACTGACTTACTTTGGATGATAAGGCAGGAGGATAATTTCCTTGTCCTTATTATGTACCATGAAGTTTTGGAGGTACTCCCTAGCAGTTTCACGCTCAAAGTCGCCGAGACTCAAGAAGGACTCATGCATGTAGTACGGATCCGCCACTCAGATTTGCGAGACTTCTTCTCTCTTCATGATAGAGCTCATATGTAGCACAAAAAAGTGGAGGATTGTAAAATCGAGCCTCCTTGTCAGAAACATCTCGAAGATATGGTCAAACCGCATGAACTACACCTCCGCGGTCCGTGTGTTGATGTAGCACTTCCCCTTAGGCACACAAGCCGCATATGTCGGATATCCTAGATCCATCGAGGCTACTAGGCTTTTCTCAGTCGACAACACATGGTCGTGCTGTCTCCTGAGATCCCTTGATAGTGCCTCCAGTGGTTTCGGCGGTAGCATCCGCTCGCCCATGACATGGAACATGGCCGCACATTTGATGGGTACACACTCTTCAAAATCCACCGTCTGGCTGCTATGTGCTCTAGCTTGTTTGTAGGTAGCCGAGCCTATCTTCCCCGGTCTCTTCCTCGCCTTTTACTTGGGCACACCTTCCAGACCCTTCCTTAACCCCTGCCCCGGTGTTGCCGGGCTGAGCCTGTGTTGAGGCGGCATCTTCATACATGTCTTGTGAGGATTTCATGAAGAGAGACTTCTTGCAATCTGTGCTGAGACGTTCCTGCCCAGGCAGATCATCCATATCCTCATTAGCATGCTGATAGCCTGATTCGTCGTATGGATGACTCATCATATCTAAGTCACCATCATAGGCGCATGTATTGAGGGAACTCATTGGGTCCTCCGTCTCCTCCATCTCATCATCCATTCTTTGTTCTACGGGGCCGATTACATCAGCCACTATTGGAACCCCTTCGTCACATCATCCGCCACTCTCACCCGATACTACAGGAGTTGGTAATTCCGTAGGCGGGGTGGTGGTCTCCATACATGCTTGTTGATCTGTGGTTATTGGTGTGCTCTTGACCGGCTCGAGACGAAGAAGATTCTTCGGCAATAGCAGCACCCAACCCTTGCAGCTTCCAATCCACAGTAGGGTCTCGTCGTCCTCTCCCCCTAGCTGTACTCGAGGAGGCAAATCCTCGTGCCCCAATTTCACACTCGACAAGGTAACCCTAAAGTACCCAGCGGGGATCGGCTGGTTGTGGAACATGAGTTCCAAGGGCTTGGTTATCACCCCCTTTCCCACGTCCAACTTCTGGTCTTTGATCAAGTAGAGTACGGTGCAGGGGGTTTCGTCGGCCTACAAACACATGTCCGCGGCGTAAAACATCTGAAAGGCAAAGAAAATGGAATAATCTAGATATATATGTTGGTGCGACATGTAACTACCGTGAGCGCATCGAGCTCAGCCAAAGATGAAGGCCTGCCTAGCGCGCCAGAGACTGAGGACGGGCTCCTACGAGCGGGTGCGGTTGCCGGTGCGGTTGCGAGAGGAGGCCCGGTTGCGTGAGCAGATGATGGTGCTATGGTGTTGTTCACGGAGTTGCTCGCGACGAAACTGTGCATGGGGAAATCATGTACCATCTTGTCTGGATTTTCCTTTGTCTAGTTGATGATAGTCGGGACCAAGTTAGTAGCAAAATCATTTCTGCAGGCATTTATAGCTGCATTGACTGCCTATTGTACCAACTCATTTTTGTCCTTGGCTGTTTTTTCGCATCCTTAGTTTCTTTTTATCGAACGCAAGCTTCACCTTCTCGTCGATGTCCGTCTGTCTAAACTTCTTTTTTTTGCTTCTTGGCCTCCGGGCCCTCATTGTAAAACACCTTCCACATGGCGCTGTCTCCGGCACCGTGCAAACGTCCATATTGTGGCCACTGGCCCAAAGGGAGTCCCTTAAGTTCATTCAAGGCTCGGTTGAGAGGGGTGTCCCACTTGGGCCTCATCCGTGAAGTAGGGATTCCAGCTGCAAGCTGGTGTTGCTTCTCCTACAGAAGGAACGTGAACCTTTTACGAATGTGTAGTCAACTTGATCATGACCTAAATGTAAGGTGGTAAAAGAATAATTACTTGTATTCTAATGAATCTCCTCGTGATCTGGTCCGTGTAAAAAACGTTCTTTTCTTTGTCCCACTTGTAGTGGGCCCTGATGAAGTCACGCTCCAAGGGGTTGGTGAACTTCGCGAAGGGGTCTGGGAGACCCGCGGCTTCATGTTCTACATCCTCCTTATCCCATATGTGCCTTTTACGGAGGTAGCCACAGCTACTGAGGCGATGCTTCCCCGTGTTCCTTTGCTGAAGGATCTTGAATTTCGTTGCCTTAGCCTTGGTTGCCTCGGTAGCTCAAGTGTCCTTGAACTTTTCGAACTCCTCTTCCATAAGTGTCAGATTTTCCTCCAAAATCTTGGACAGGGGTTCCTTAGCCTCAATAGCTCGTTTCACCCTCCCGTTCTAGGAGGCCAAATCATTACTGAACATGCCCATGGCGTGATTGTTAATCTTTTTCATCTTTGGATCATCGCAGGGTTGTTCTATGCTATCATCCCGACCGGGGAACTTGAATCTCTTGTGCAAGTTCGTCAGGAGCAACTGCCTCAAATCTTCTTTACTCCTTAAGTCATCGTTGTTGATGCTCGCACATTCTCGTAGGATGCATCCTACTTGGTTCCCATAGAACTTGCGATGTTTTCCGGCTCTAATGGCTCAAACTTGCCAGGTGCTATCTTTGTGATCACCAGTCATCCAATGCCGAGTTTGTTAGGTTTTCGTATCCACTACTTCTTCCGCTTCTTCTTTTTGATAGCGGCATCGGCGCCGGTACCTTCCCCGCCGGTATCTTCCTCGCCGGTACCTTCCCCACCGGTCTTGGTGCCACCATCGGTGCCAGAACCATCAGTGTCGATGTCGGCATTAGTACCATCATCGAGGCCAACTTGCAAACCTTGACTGTGCTTAGCAGACAAAAATTCAAGGTACTGTTGTTCACCGTCATAATCCATCTCGTATGCATCTTGGTCAGAAGGCCCGGTTTTCTTCGTTGTTAGACATCTTTCCTATGATTAAGTCTCCTCGTTTAATTCTAAAAATATAAAAAATGAGAAATGACATAAAAAAGATCTATGTTTGCCGGAATGCCGTTTCCCAACAACTCCCGGCACTCGACATGCCTACTTTCTAGCACAAGTCATGCCAAAATTCACGAGTTTTTTTGGCATGACCTTTGCTAAAAGTGGACATATCGAGCGCCTGAAATTCACCGGAACGAAAATGAATCAACATTCCAGTGTAACATAGGCCAATCAGATCATTTACCCTGCACATAATCATCATTTTCCTAATATGACATGTCCGAAACATCACATGTCCAAATGACATGTCCAAATTCCAAATATGACATGTCCAAATCACATGTCCACATATCACCTGTCCACTTCAAATTTGCATATAAAAGGAAGAAAAATATAGAACTTGAAGAAAAAATGCATGAAGTCATTTTTCTTCACAATATTTGGAACTAAATTCTGCCTACCTAAATTTCAAACTAAAAAATAGCGACAATTACTTTAACTAAAAAATTTAAATAGAAACAGTTACTTTAACTAATCTGTCCACTTCAAATAATGTTATTTTAAATAGCAACAATTGCTTTAACTAATCTATCCACTTCAAATTCTTTTTTAAATAGCAACAATTGTTTTAACTAATCTGTCCTAGGTTTCATACTAATTCTAATTAACTAACTAGCACTATAAAATTTAAATAACAACAATTGCTTTAACCAAAAAATGCAAGAAACATATATATAATCAATTCTGTTTTTTCTTACACTAAAAAATAGCCTATGGTTCATACTATTTCATACTAAATAGCACTAAATAGCAGGGAAGAGGGAAGGGGAGAGGGCATACAGAGGGCAGAGAGATGGGGTCGGAGGAGACGGCGCGGCACCGAGGTGAGGCAGGGTCGGGGGAGACGACACGACACCGAGGGTGACGACACGAAGGAAGAGAGAGTGGGGATTTTGGGGGAAAAGAAGAGGCGGGAAGAAGCAGAGACTGAGGATTTTAGGGGTTAAGTCGAGGTAGCAGTAGCGCGTTCCGGACAAACGCGCCATAGCTAAGTTTGCTACAGCGCTTTTAGCTAGAAAGCGCTATTGCTATTACATGTAGTTATAGCATTTTTTATCCAGAAATCACTATTGGGGAACGTAGTAATTTCAAAAAAAATCCTACGCACATGCAAGATCATGGTGATGCATAGCAACGAGAGGGGAGAGAGTTGTCCACGTACCCTCGTAGACCGAAAGCGGAAGCGTTAGCACAACGTGGTTGATGTAGTCGTACGTCTTCACGATCCGACCGATCTAAGTAACGAACGTACGGCACCTCCAAGTTCAGCACACGTTCAGCTCGATGACGTCCCTCGGACTCCGATCTAGCCGAGCTTTGAGGGAGAGTTCCGTCAGCACGACGGCGTGGTGACGGAGATGATGATGCTACCGATGCAGGGCTTCGCCTAAGCACCGCTACGATATTATCGAGGTGGAATATGGTGGAGGGGGGCACCGCACACGGCTAAGAGATCAAGAGATCAATTGTTGTGTCTATGGGGTGACCCCCTCCTCTGTATATAAATGGGGGAGGAGAGGGACGGCCAAGGGGAGGAGGCGCGCCCAAGGGGGGCAATCCTACTCCAAGTAGGATTCCCCCCTCTTTCCTAGTCCCAGTAGGAGAGGGGAAGGAAGGGGAGGAGAAGAAGGAAAGGGGGCCCGGCCCCCTAGTCCAATTCGGTTTGCGCTAGGGGGGCCGCGCGCCTCTAGCTGGTCGCCTCTCCTCTTCCACCACTTGGGCCCATGAGGCCCAATAACCCCCCGGGAGGTTCCGGTAACCTCCCGGTTTCTCCGGTATTTATCCGATAACCCCCGGAACTCATCCGGTGTCCAAATATAACATTCAATATATCAATCTTAACGTCTCTACCATTTCGAGACTCCTCGTCATGTCCATGATCACATCCGGGACTCCGAACTACCTTCGGTACATCAAAACACAAAACTCATAATACCGATCGTCATCTAACTTTAATCGTGCGGACCCTACGGGTTCGAGAACTATGTAGACATGACCGAGACACGTCTCTGGTCAATAACCAATAGCGGAACCTGGATGCTCATATTGGCTCCTACATATTCTACGAAGATCTTTATCGGTCAAACCGCATAACAACATACGTTGTTCCCCTTGTCATCGGTATGTTACTTGCCCGAGATTCGATCGTTGGTATCTCAATACCTAGTTCAATCTCGTTAGCGGCAAGTCTCTTTACTCGTTCTGTAATACATCATCTCACAACTAACTCATTAGTCACAATGCTTGCAAGGCTTATATTGATGTACATTACCGAGAGGGCCCAAAGAAACCTCTCTGACAATCGAAGTGACAAATCCTAATATGGAAATACGCCAACCCAACAAGTACCTTCGGAGACACCTGTAGAGAACCTTTATAATCAGCCAGTTATGTTCTGACATTTGGTAGAACACAAAGTGTTCCTCCGGTAAACGGGAGTTGCATAATCTCATAGTCATAGGAACATGTATAAGTCATGAAGAAAGCAATAGCAACATACTAAACGATCAAGTGCTAAGCTAACAGAATGGGTCAAGTCAATCACATTATTCTCCTAATAATGTGATCTCGTTAATCAATTGACAACTCATGTCCATGGCTAGGAAACTTAACCATCTTCGATTAATAAGCTAGTCAAGTAGAGGCATACTAGTGACACTATGTTTGTCTATGTATTCACACATGTATTATGTTTCCGGTTAATACAATTCTAGCATGAACAATAAACATTTATCATGATATGAGGAAATAAATAATAACTTTATTATTGCCTCAAGGGCATATTTCCTTCAGTCTCCCACTTGCACTAGAGTCAATAATCTAGATTACACAGTAATGATTCTAACACCCATGGAGCCTTGGTGTTGATCATGTTTTGCTCGTGGAAGAGGCTTAGTCAACGGGTCTGCAACATTCAGATCCGTATGTATCTTGCAAATCTCTAAGTCTCCCACATGGACTTGGTCCCGGATGGAATTGAAGCGTCTCTTGATGTGCTTGGTCCTCTTGTGAAATCTGGATTCCTTTGCCAAGGCAATTGCACCAGTATTGTCACAAACGATTTTCATTGGATCTGATGCACTAGGTATGACACCTAGATCGGATATGAACTCCTTCATCCAGACTCCTTCATTTGCTAGTTCTGGAGCAGCTATGTAGTCCGCTTCGCACGTAGATCCCGCCACGACGCTTTGTTTAGAACTGCACCAACTGACAGCTCCACCGTTCAATGTAAACACGTGTCCGGTTTGCGATTTAGAATCGTCCGGATCAGTGTCAATGCTTGCATCGACGTAACCATTTACGACTAGCTCTTTGTCACCTCCATAAACGAGAAACATATCCTTAGTCCTTTTTAGGTATTTCAGGATGTTCTTGACCGTTGTCCAATGATCCACTCCCGGATTACTTTGGTACCTCCCTGCTAAACTTATAGCAAGGCACACATTAGGTCTGGTACACAGCATTGCATACATGATAGAGCCTATGGCTGAAGCATAGGGGACATCCTTCATCTCCTCTCTATCTTCTGAAGTGGTCTGGCATTGTGTCTTACTCAACTTCACACCTTGTAACACAGGCAAGAACCATTTCTTTGCTTGATTCATTTTGAACTTCTTCAAAACTTTGTCAAGGTATGTACTTTGTGAAAGTCCAATTGAGCGTGTTGATCTATCTCTATAGATCTTGATGCCCAATATATAAGCAGCTTCATCGAGGTCCTTCATTGAAAAACTCTTGTTCAAATATCCCTTTATGCTATTCATAAATTCTATATCATTTCCAATCAACAATATGTCATCTACATATAATAACAGAAATGCTACAGAGCTCCCACTCACTTTCTTGTAAATACAGGCTTCTCCAAAAGTCTGTATAAATCCATATGCTTTGATCACACTATCAAAACGTTTATTCCAACTCCGAGAGGCTTGCACCAGTCCATAAATGGAACGCTGGAGCTTGCACACTTTGTCAGCTCCCTTTGGATCGACAAAACCTTACGATTGCACCATATACAACTCTTCTTCCAGAAATCCATTCAGGAATGCAGTTTTGATATCCATTTGCCAAATTTCATAATCATAAAATGCAGCAATTGCTAACATGATTCGGACAGACTTAAGCATCGCTACGGGTGAGAAAGTCTCATCATAGTCAATCCCTTGAACTTGTCGAAAACCTTTTGCAACAAGTCGAGCTTTATAAACAGTAACATTACCGTCAGCGTCAGTCTTCTTCTTGAAGATCCATTTATTTTCAATGGCTTGCGGATCATCGGGCAAGTCAACCAAAGTTCACACTTTGTTCTCATACATGGATCCCATCTCAGATTTCATGGCCTCAAGCCATTTTGCGGAATCTGGGCTCACCATCGCTTCTTCATAGTTTGCAGGTTCATCATGGTCTAGTAACATAACCTCCAGAACAGGATTACCATACCACTCTGGCGCGGATCTTACTTTGGTTGACCTACGAGGTTCAGTAGCAACTTGATCTGAAGTTTCATGATCTCATTAACTTCCTCACTAATTGGTGTAGGTGTCACAGGAACCAGTTTCTGCAATGAACTACTTTCCAATAAGGGAGCAGGTACAGTTACCTCATCAAGTTCTACTTTCCTCCCACTCACTTCTTTCGAGAGAAACTCCTTCTCTAGAAAGGATCCAAATTTAGCAACAAAAGTCTTTCCTTCAGATATGTGATAGTAGGTGTACCCAACAGTTTCCTTTGGGTATCCTATGAAGACACATTTCTCTGATTTGATTTCAAGCTTATCAGGTTGAAGCTTTTTCATATAAGCAACGCAGCCCCAAACTTTAAGAAACGACAACTTTGGTTTCTTGTCAAACCACAGTTCATAAGGCGTCGTCTCAACGGATTTCGATGGTGCCCTATTTAACGTGAATGCAACCGTCTCTAAAGCATAACCCCAAAACGATAGCGGTAAATCAGTAAGATACATCATAGATCGCACCATATCTAGTAAAGTATGATTACGACGTTCGGACACACCATTACGATGTGGTGTTCCGGGTGGCATGAGTTGCGAAACTATTCCTCATTGTTTCAAATGTACACCAAACTCGTAACTCAAATATTCTCCTCTGCGATCAGATCGTAGAAACTTTATTTTCTTGTTACGATGATTCTCCACTTCACTCTAAAATTCTTTGAACTTTTCAAATGTTTCAGACTTATGTTTCATTAAGTAGATATATCCATATCTTCTTAAATCATCTATGAAGGTGAGAAAATAACGATACCCGCCGCGAGCTTCAACATTCATTGGACCACATACATCAGTATGTATGATCTCCAACAAATCAGTGGCTCACTCCATAGTTTTGGAGAACGGCGTTTTAGTCATCTTGCCCATGAGGCATGGTTCGCAAGTGCCAAGTGATTCATAATCAAGTGATTCCAAAAGTTCATCAGTATGGAGTTTCTTCATGCGCTTTACACCAATATGATCCAAACGGCAGTGCCACAAATAAGTTGCACTATCATTATCAACTCTGCATCTTTGGCTTCTATATTATGAATATCTGTATCACTACTATTGAGATTCAACAAAAATAGACCACGCTTCAAGGGTGCATGACCATAAAAGATATTACTCATATAAATAGAACAACCATTATTCTCTAATTTAAATGAATAACCGTCTCGCATCAAACAAGATCTAGATATAATGTCCATGCTTAACACTGGCACCAAATAACAATTATTTAGGTCTAAAACTAATCCTGAAGGTAGATGTAGAGGTAGCGTGCCGATCGCGATCACATCGACTTTGGAACCATTTCCCACGCGCATCGTCACCTCGTCCTTAGCCAATCTTTGCTTAATACATAGTCCCTGTTTCGAGTTGCAAATATTAGCAACAAAACCAGTATCAAATACCCAGGTGCTACTGCGAGCATTAGTAAGGTACACATCAATAACATGTATATCACATATACCTTTGTTCACCTTGCCATCCTTCTTATCCGCCAAATACTTGGGGCAGTTCTGCTCCCAGTGAACAGTCTGCTTGCAGTAGAAGCACTTAGTCTCAGGCTTAGGTCCAAACTTGGGTTTCTTCTCTTGAGAAGCAACTTGTTTGCTGTTCTTTTTGAAGTTCCCCTTCTTCTTCCCTTTGCCTTTTTCCTGAAAATGGTGGTCTTGTTGACCATCAACACTTGATGCTCCTTCTTGATTTCTACCTCCGCAGCCTTTAGCATTGCGAAGAGCTCGGGAATTGTCTTATCCATCCCTTGCATATTATAGTTCATCATGTAGCTTTTGTAGCTTGGTGGCAGTGATTGAAGAATTCTGTCAATGGGACTATCATCCGGAAGATTAACTCCTAATTGAATCAAGTGATTGTTATACCCAGACATTCTCAGCATATGTTCACTGACAGAACTATTCTCCTCCATCTTGCAGCTGTAGAACTTATTGGAGACTTCATATCTCCTAATCCGGGCATTTTCTTGAAATATTAACTTCAACTCCGGGAACATCTCATATGCTCCATGACGTTCAAAAAGTCGTTGAAGTCCCGGTTCTAAGCCGTAAAGCATGGCACACTAAACTATCAAGTAGTCATCAGCTTTGCTCTGCCAAACGTTCATAACATATGGTGTTGCTCCTGCACCAGGTCTGGCACCTAGTGGTGCTTCCAGGACGTAATTCTTCTATGCAGCAATGAGGATAATCCTCAAGTTACGGACCTAGTCCGTGTAATTGCTACCATCATCTTTCAAGTTTGCTTTCTCAAGGAACGCATTAAAATTCAACGGAACAACAGCACGGGCCATCTATCTACAATCAACATAGACAATCAAAATACTATCAGGTACTAAGTTCATGATAAATTTAAGTTCAATTAATCATATTACTTAAGAACTCCCACTTAGATAGACATCCCTCTAATCATCTAAGTGATCACGTGATCCAAATCAACTAAACCATGTCCGATCATCACGTGAGATGGAGTAGTTTCATTGGTGAACATCACTATGTTGATCATATCTACTATATGATTCATGCTCGACCTTTCGGTCTCAGTGCTCCGAGGCCATGTCAGCATATGCTAGGCTCGTCAAGTTTAACCTGAGTATTACGCGTGTGCAACTGTTTTGCACCCGTTCTATTTGAACGTAGAGCCTATCACACCCAATTATCACGTGGTGTCTCAGCACGAAGAACTTTCGCAATGGTATATACTCAGGGAAAACACTTCTATCTTGAAACTTAGTGAGAGATCATCTTATAATGCTACCGTCAATCAAAGCATGATAAGATGCATAAAAGATAAACATCACATCCAATCAATATAAGTGATATGATATGGCCATCATCATCTTGTGCTTGTGATCTCCATCTCCGAAGCACCGTCATGATCACCATTGTCACCGGTGCGACACCTTGATCTCCGTCGTAGCATCGTTGTCGTCTCGCCAACTTATGCTTCTACGACTATCGCTACCGCTTAGTGACAAAGTAAAGCATTATAGGGCGATTGCATTGAATACAATAAAACGACAACCATATGACTCCTGCCAGTTGCCAATAACTCGGTTACAAAACATGATCATCTAATACAATAAAATATAACATCATCCCTTGACCATATCACATCACAACATGCCCTGCAAAAACAAGTTAGACGTCTTCTACTTTGTTGTTGCAAGTTTTACGTGGCTGCTACGGGCTGAGCAAGAACTGTTCTTACCTACGCATCAAAACCATAACGATAGTTCGTCAAGTTAGTGTTGTTTTAACCTTCTCAAGGACCGGGCGTAGCCACACTCGGTTCAACTAAAATTGGAGAAACTGACACCCGCCAGCCACCTGTGTGCAAAGCACGTAGGTAGAACCAGTCTCGCGTAAGCGTACACGTAATGTCGCTCTGAGCCGCTTCATCCAACAATACCGCCGAACCAAAGTGTGACATGCTGGTAAGCAGTATGACTTGTATCGCCCACAACTCACTTGTGTTCTACTCGTGCCTAAACATCTACGCATAAAACCTGGCTCCGATGCCACTATTAGGGAATGTAGTAATTTAAAAAAAATCCTACGCACACGCAAGATCATGGTGATGCATAGCAACGAGAGGGGAGAGTGTTGCCCATGTACCCTCATAGACCGAAAGCGGAAGTATTAGCAGAACGCGGTTGAGGTAGTCGTATGTCTTCACGATCCGACCGATCCAAGTACCGAACGTACGACACCTCTGAGTTCAGCACACGTTCAGCTCAATGACATCCCTCAAACTCCGATCTAGCTGAGCTTTGATGGAGAGTTCCGTCAGCACGACGGCATGGTGACGGTGATGATGATGCTATCGACGCAGGGCTTCGCCTAAGCACAACTACGATATTATTGAGGTGGAATATGATGGAGGGGGGCACCACACACGGCTAAGAGATCAAGAGATCAATTGTTGTGTCTATGGGGTGCCCCCTCATCCGTATATAAAGGGGGGAGGAGGAGGAGAGGGACGGCCAAGGGGAGGAGGTGCGCCCAAGGGGGGCAATCCTACTCCAAGTAGGATTCCCCCCTCTTTCCTAGTCCCAGTAGGAGAGGGGAAGGAAGGGGAGGAGAAGAAGAAGGAAAGGGGGGCCGGCCCCCTAGTCTAATTCGGTTTGGGCTAGGGGGCCGCGCGCCCCTAGTTGGCCGCCTCTCCTCTTCCACCACTTGGGCCCATGAGGCCCAATAACCCCTCGGGAGGTTCCGGTAACCTCCCGGTTTCTCTGGTATCTACCCGATAACCCCCGGAAGTCATCCGGTGTCTGAATATAACATTAAAATATATCAATCTTAACGTCTCCACCATTTCGAGACTCCTCATCATGTCCGTGATCACATCCGGGCCTCCGAACTACCTTTGGTACATTAAAACACAAAACTCATAATACCGATCGTCATCTAACTTTAAGCGTGCGGACCCTACGGGTTCGAGAACTATGTAGACATGACCGAGACACGTCTCTGGTTAATAACCAATAGCAGAACCTAGATGCTCATATTGGCTCCTACATATTCTACGAAGATCTTTATCGGTCAAACCACATAACACATACGTTGTCCCTTTGTCATCGGTATGTTACTTACCCGAGATTCGATCGTTGGTATATCAATACCTTGTTCAATATCCTTACCGGCAAGTCTCTTTACTCGTTCTGTAATACATCCTCTCACAACTAACTCATTAGTCATAATGCTTGCAAGGCTTATAGTGATGTACATTACCGAGAGGGCCCAAAGATACTTCTCCGACAATCGGAGTGACAAATCCTAATCTCAAAATACGGCAACCCAACAAGTACCTTCAGAGACACCTGTAGAGCACCTTTACAATCACCCGGTTACGGTGTGACATTTGGTAGCACAAAATGTGTTCCTCCGATAAACGGGAGTTGCATAATCTCATAGTCATAGGAACATGTATAAGTCATGAAGAAAGCAATAGCAACATACTAAATGATCAAGTGCTAAGCTAACGGAATGGGTCAAGTCAATCACATTATTCTCCTAATAATGTGATCCCGTTAATCAAATGACAACTCATGTCCATGGCTAGGAAACTTAACCATATTCGATTAACAAGCTAGTCAAGTAGAGGCATACTAGTGACACTATGTTTGTCTATGTATTCACACATGTATTATGTTTTCGGTTATTACAATTCTAGCATGAATAATAAACATTTATCATGATATGAGAAAATAAATAATAACTTTATTATTGCCTCTAGGGCATATTTCCTTCAAGCGCTACCGCTAGGTTGACTAGCTATAGCTCTTTTTATGAAAAGCGCTACTACTATAACCTGTACCTATAGCAGTTTTCCTGTTTGTTTATATTATTTTCTTTTCCTTTATTTTCTCTCCCTTTTCTTTTTTTGTTTTCCTTTTTTCTGAGAGCAGTGAACGAAGGGAAGGTGATACAATGTATATAACTAAGGCGATATATATTGCATCATTTTACGGTTAAGTATGTATACAAAATATGACTATATATATTACATCATTTGACCCTTGCATAACGGTTAAGTATGTACACAAAATAAGAACATATAAATTACATCATTTGACTGATAACGGTTCCTCAGCGTTGACGTTTTGGTTTTTGAGTGAGCTTCTTGTAAGTGCATCTAGTGCCACCCCTAATTGGTTTTGGAGGATTGACGACAAACTTGGTTGGGGGACTAATGTGTTTGTGAGTATTGCAGGATAACATAGGTAGTAGTCCCTTATTGATTCGGTTTACCTACCAGAGATGACCCCTAAAAATGTGTGAAGACAATGAAGACAATGGTGGTTCGTGAAGACATTCACGATGCAGATTATGACATGAGAAGACATTCATATGAAGACTATGGAGTGCGAAGACATAGTTGTTTCGTAGTTTCCTTGTCTTCTTTCTTGAGTCATAGGAACCATCGTACTGTTAAGTGGGGTTCAAGTGAACAAAGTCAGAGTGACTGAAGTGATGCTCAACCAAATCCTATGTCTTCAAGCAAAGACAATTAGAGCAAATCTTATCCAAAAGATGGATGAGTCAGCTTTACTTGTACCCCAAGTCAAGTTGCTGCATGTGTTTGAAATCCAACCGTTGGACACATGTCGGTTCCTTAGTGACTTAGGGTCATTTCAGACAAATCAGGTCGGGTTGCCTCCTGGCTATAAATAGCCCACCCCCTACACCATAAATTAGTGGCTTCTCAGAGTTAGTGCATGGCTTTTGTTGTTTGAGAGCAACCCACCTCCGAAGCATTTGAGAGAGAGATCCTTGCAAGGACAAAGCCCAACACAACCAGAGCCAAAGAGTGTTAGGTGTCACTGAAGTCCTTCTGTTCGCGTGACCTGAAGACTTGTTACACTTGAGGACTGTGAATCCTCCAGCCGGTTAGGTGTTGCGTTCTGAGCATCCAAGAGCCATTGTGGATCGCCGGTGAACGAAGTCTGTGAAGGTTCGGAAGTCTACCTTGAAGACTTACCAGAGTGATTGGGCGAGGACTGGGTGTCCTTAGCTCAAGGGGAATAAGGTGAAGACGTGGTCTTCTGAGTTAAATCTCATCCTCCCTAACCAGACGTACAGTTGTCACAGCAACTGCAATTGGTCTACCAAATCATTGTCTTCACCAAGCAACTGGTTCTATCCTTCACTTCCATTTACTTTGTAGTTTGTCTTTGTGAAGTCATTTCTTGCCTATATGATCTGATTGACTTCACTGACTGAAGATTGTTTAGTTTATGGCTTCATATTGTCTTCCATCCTGATCCATACTACCTACCTGCTGATAGTCTTCGTGCTTTCACTTCATTGCATACCTGACTATGGCTTATCTAGTGTAGTCTACCTTCCGCTGCATATCAATAGGTTCATTTCTATCATTTATCTTCAAATACCTCGTGTTTTGAAGAATTTTGTAAAAATTGCCTATTCACCCCCCTCTAGTAGATAACAAGCACTTTCACTTCTTTCCCTTCTTGTTCGTTGAAGAATAATTGAGCCCCTCATTGTGACTTTTCCTTTTCCATGGAGTGCGATCTTTCTTAGGTAATGTAGTATTGATTCTTATTTTGACATATACTTCATCATCATCGTCATCTTCCCTCATTAGGTTGCCGTACTGGTCGTAGTCTTCCTTGTTGGCGACTCCATCCATTCCAATTATGTTCCTTTTGCCTCTCCTCACGACAACACGGCTGGGATTGCATGGGTCGGTTATGAAGAAACATTGTGTCACATGCTTAGCATGTACCCATGGCTCATTTTTTGCGATAGCGTTCACGGTAGCGCTCTTGGCGTCGGGTGTAGTCATGGTAGTGAAATATCGATTTTATCTTTCGACATTCTTCGCCCATCTGACGCGGAACATCGTCGCGTTGTGCAGTCCAGAGTAGTCAAGCTCCTAGATCTCCTCGACCCTTCCGTAAAATCTCTCAGTTGCGCCGTTGTCGCTGCTGGTCATACATTCCATCGTCACCCCTGAGTTCTGATCATCACTGTCCATATCTTTGGCCTCCGTGTAGAACGTGTATCTGTTGATATCGTATGCCTAATAGGTGACGAGGTTGGGCGAGGTGCCATGTGCTAAGGCGTATATGAGCAATCCGTCCTTAGATCCCTCTGCTGGGGGATTAGCAATAATATGCTCTTTGAACCAATGCAGGAAAGTGGAGTTGTGCTCTCTAGTAACTTCGGCGTCCGTCCTGCATACCCCCTGGTCACGATACTTCTTTGTGTTAATTTCTTTGTGCAGTGCCACGAAAGGATCTACCTCATCTAGGTGTTGTAGCACTACCAAGTTTGCTCTGTCAAAGTCGTTGCGTCAATCCGAGTATGCCACGTGCAGTTCCCTGCGACCGTTGGAGTGACCTTCTCCTTCGAGCCTCCCATCGTGCTTGTTAACGGGCAAACCAACACCAACACCAGGCGGCTGGTCTGCGCCATATAGAAAATTCTCGCAGAAAGAGATGCACCCTTGTGTCAGATATCCCTGGACGATGCTTCCATTTGGACGGGATATGTTATGAATGAATCCTTTGATGATCCCATTCATCCTCTCAAACGACATCATTTTGTGCAGGAATGACGGCCCCAGGTCTATTATGTCGTCCACAATATGGACACGCAGATGCACCATGACGTCAAAGAACGCGGGCGGGAAGTATATCTCAAGCTCATTCAGTATCACAATGATCTCTTCCTATAGCCTTCGGAGTTGCTTCACACTGATCGACTTTCGAGAGATGACGTCAAAAAAGTTGCAGAGACCAATAAGCTTTTCACAGACGTGCTTGTCCATTATCCCTCTAAGGGCAACAGGTAGTATATGCGTCATCATCACATGACAGTCGTGGGACTTCATCCCGCTGAACCTTTTCTTATTCATGTATAAATATCTGCTTATCTTGCCACAGTAACCGGAACTAACTTTGACTCCGGTAAGGCACTTAAAGAATTAATCGATTTCGGATGGAATTAAGGTGAAGCAAGAAGGGGGGCAATAATCCTCTTTCTTTACTTTTTGGCCCTTCTTCTCGTGTGCCTCTGTCTCCGCCTCTGTCTCCTCTGACTTTTTATGGGGGTGGCATGTGTAGATCTTCCCTGATTTTCAAATCTTGCAAGTATTTTATTGCCTTCGGCCCATCCTTGGTCTTATCTGGCATGTTCATAAGTGTTGTGGGCAAGCTCTCAAGGACATTCTTACACATATGCATTTGATCAAGGCAATGAGGTGTGTCGAGTTTGTGCCAGTACTCCAAGTCCCAGAAAACAGACCTCGTCTTCCATACCTTCAACAACGGCACCCATGCCTTTTTCATTGTCTTTCCCGGCGTGGGGCACTGTTCCTAGTTTTTCAATAGCTCGTCGATTTTGGCGCCTCTCTGCTTATGTGGAGGTCCTCGATTCTCAGCCTCACCATTGAATAGATCTCCAAGGTTTCTCCACGAGTCGTCCTTCTCGAGCCATCTTCGATTCCAAATGAACATGATTTTCCTAGACCCGCCATCTTTCCTTGACGTTAGCTGCTGAGATGTCGTATCATCCACACACCGCGTGCATCCGCAATATCCATGGCACACCTGGCCTGCAACATACCTGTAACCGAGATAGTCATGCACCGTCGTGATCAGCGCGGCTCTCATATAGAAATACTCGCCTTTGCTGGCGTTCCATGTCTTGGTCGGTGTTTTCCATAACGTGTCTAACTCCTCTTGAAGTAGCCCTAGATATAGATTAATAGTATTTCTCAGTTTTACCGCCCTTGAATCAGCATGCTCATGTGAATGTACTTCGACTTCATGAACAACTAGGGGGGTTGTACATCCATACAAACACGTGCCATGTGCTATGGTTGGTGTTCTGGTTGCCAAATGGATTCATGCCATTGGTACACGCACCAAGCACAATGTTCCTTGCATCACATTCGAAATTACCGATATTTGCCATTCAACGCTCTCCACTGGCTTCCATGCTTGACGTGTCTCGGCTTAGGATCATCTCTATCGTCGGGCTTCTTCCTCTCCGCATGCCAGCGCATGAGCTTTGCTTCCTTGGGATCTATGAAATACCGCTAGAGACGGGAAGTGATCGGTAAGTACCATACAACTTTCTAGGGAGATTTCTTCTCGGCCTTCTTGTATCAAGAAGCACTGCACATCGGATAGCTTTTTTTCTGCGTGCTCCTTCCGATAAATTATGCAATTCTTGATGCATGCATGGTATCTAACATGCGGCAGATCAAGAGGGCACATGATCTTCTTGGCCTCATCCACACTAGTAGGACAAAGATTTCCCGCGGGAAGAACATCCTTTAGGTACTAGAGATGGTCATTGAGGCTAGTGTCGGTCCATTTGTTTTTAGCCTTCGTCTTCAGGAGTTGGAGCGCGAAACTCAAGCGGGTCACCTCAGGATTGCAACCATGATACAATGGAGTGTTCGAGTGTACCACCAGTTGCTGCATCTTGGCCTCCTCTCTAGAAGCATCTCTCTCAGTACTCGTCTCATTGTGAAGCAGTTCTTGAACATGAGGGTCTCGCACGATTAAACTTAATACCGACGAACTCAGCGGCATGGAGTCCATGTTCTCTCAGCCGTCATGTCCGGCCTCTTCCCCGCCGCCATTATCAATCATCTCTTCGTCTTGCCACATGTCATCATTGTCTGCCCCGTCGGCGTTCTCAACATCATCATACTCATCTTCAATTATCCACTGAGTATAGCCATCCATGAAACCAGTCATGAGCAGCTGCGCTTCAACACGACCATCGTCATAGGGGTCGAGCCAAACTATTCCTTTGCATCTTCGACACGGACATTAAACCTATGTCAGGTTATTTTCTATCATGTCATGCACCGCCGACCGCAACCACCTGTCCACCATCGTTCCACTGACCATCATGAGTGCCTGCACAGTAATAATAAACAAACTGATTATAAAAATGTGTGCATGCATCACAGTCATACAAAAAATTGGCATGACCTTCCCTAAAAATAGGACATATAGAATTTGCCCGGAATTCACCGAAACGGAAATAAATCGACATTTCAGCAAAACATAGGTGACTCAAAAGCAGAATTTGGCGTCAACTCATGCCACACACATAATTTCCATCATATTTCCCGATTATGTCATATCACACACACATACACATATTTCCATTCTTGCAAAAGCATTAATTTTTAATCACCTATCTCGAGATTGAGCACACCACATGGTGGAGATGATGATGTAGTAGGGAGATCAAAGGTGGACAAAGCTCTTCTTGACAAGGCTAGATCTAGTTAGGGGGTACATAGATCATTGATAAACCACAAGTATAGGGGATCGCAACAGTTTTCGAGGGTACAGTATTCAACCCAATTTTATTGATTCGACCCAAGGGGAGCCAAAGAATATTCTCAAGTATTAGCAGTTGAGTTGTCAATTCAACCACACTCGAAAGACTTAATATCTGCAGAAAGTATTTAGTAGCAAAGTAATATGGAAGTAACGGTAACGGTGGCAAAAGTAACAGTAGTAGTTTTTGTAGCAATTGTAACAATGGCAACGGAAACGTAACTAAGCAAAGATCAATATGTGAAAAGCTCATAAGCAATGGATCGATGATGGATAATTATGTCGGATGCGATTCCTTATGCAATAGTTATAACATAGGGTGACACAGAACTAGCTCCAGTTCATCAATGTAATGTAGGCATGTATTATGAATATAGTCATACGTGCTTATGGAAAAGAACTTGCATGACATCTTTTGTCCTAGCCTCCCATGGTAGTGGGGTCCTATTGGAAACTAAGGGATATTAAGGCCTCCTTTTAATAGAGTACCGGACCAAAGCATTAACACTTAGTGAATACATGAACTCCTCAAACTACGGTCATCACCGGGAGTGGTCCCGATTATTGTCACTTCGGGGTTACCGTATCATAACACATAGTAGGTCACTGTTGACTTGCAAAATAGGATCAAGAACTCACATATATTCATGAAATCATAATAGGTTCAGATCTGAAATCATGGCACCCGGGCCCTAGTGACAAGCATTAAGCATAGCAAAGTCATAACAACATCAAACTTAGAACATACTGGATACTAGGGATCAAACCCTAACAAAACTAACTCGATTACATGATAAATCTCATCCAACCCATCACCGTCCAGCAAGCCTACGATGGAATTACTCACGCACGGTGGTGAGCATCATGAAATTGGTGATGGAGGAAGGTTGATGATGATGATGGTGACGGATTCCCCTCTCCGGAGCCCCGAACGGACTCCAGATCAGCCCTCCTGATGAAAATTAGGGTTTGGCAGCGGCTTTGTATGGTAAAACGCGATGAATCCTTCTCTCTAATTTTTCTCTCCCTGAACGTGAATATATAGAGTTGGAGTTGACGTTGGTGGAGCCTCAGGGGGCCCACGAGGCAGGGGCGCGCCCCAGGGGGTGGCGCCCAACACCCTCGTGGACATGGTATGGGCCCCCTTACACTGATTCTTTTGCCAGTATTTTTTATAAATTCCAAAACGTGTCTCCGTGAACTTTCAAGTCATTCCGAGAACTTTTATTTCTACACAAAAATAACACCATGGCAATTCTGCTGAAAACAGTGTCTGTCCGGGTTAGTTCCATGAAAATCATGCAAGTTAGAGTCCAAAACAAGGTCAAAAGTGTTTGGAAAAGTAGATACATTGGAGATGTATCAACTCCCCCAAGCTTCAACCTTTGCTTGTCCTCAAGCAATTCAGTTGACAAACTGAAAGTGATAAACAAAAACTTTTACAAACTCTGTTTGATCTTGTTGTTGCAAATATGTAAAGCCAGCATTCAAGTTTTCAGCAAAGATTATGAACTAACCATGTTCACAATAACATTTAGGTCTCATGTTCACAATAACACTTTCTCAAAACAATCATAATATGATATAACAAGATGGTATCTCGCTAGCCCTTTCTGAGACCGCAAAACATAAATGCGGAGCACCCCTGAAGATCAAGGACTGACTAGACATTATAATTCATGGTAAAAGAGATCCAGTCACAGTCATACTCAATGTAAATTAGTAGCAATGCATGCGAATGACATCGTTGCTCTCCAACTAGTGCTTTTTAATAAGACATTGGTGTGCATCAGTCCTAAAAAATGGTTTTTAACCCCTTTCTGCGATAGCATTCGGAACCGTGGCCAAGTGAGTGTGGGCGATAGGGGGTCCTTCCCACACGACCCAGAAACCGTTGGGGATATGCCCTCCTGGCACACACGCTCGGCATAATGAGGTCGTGCGCGATCGGCGAGCACCCAAATACAGAAATATGCACAGTAGTGCTAAAAAAATACAATTATATATGAGAAATAGTTTCCGGTTGTAAGTACATCCCACACTGTCAGTCACCACTAAAAATTTTCGTTCATATATACATCCCACACAGTCACTACAAGGAAAATGTTTGTGCAGGGTGGTGTAACATAAACAGTTTTGAAGAGAATGTCGTGTGGGATTGTTCATTGATCCAACACAGTTTATTCCAAGAAACTTTGTGCGTTACCTGAGGTAATCGCCCACGGTATGTTTTCAACAACTGTTTGCAATAGCAAAACCCAATTAGCAAGCTAATTTGCCAATTAGCAGGCTAATTACCCTATTATTAATAATCCATTTACTAATCCAATTGACATTCATATTAAGCACATAATATATTCCATTTCCATATTAAGGAAGCATGATTTCATAATTGAAATACAACAGAGTACAACATGATATAGCTTCAGCACTCAGCTACCCCATTACACAACTCTACCAGCAGCAAGTTTCACATGCAACATCTAGAACCTTTCAAAATTAGCATCATAGATGGTACATAGAGAGATGCACCTCATCTAGAAAACTACTGAAGTGGAAGGCGAATACTCAGCCTTCATTCATGTTGAAGGTCTTTGCAACTTTAGGCCAGTGACTGTGGATGATTGACCGTCCATCCTTCGACCTCTTCAGGAACACTTCAATATTCAACCGTGGGTGTTGTACGAAAACTTTCCTCGCCTCCTGACCACAGAGGTGGTTTGAGAGGTAATCATCAGTGAAGCCTAAAAACAAGGATGTGCATAAATATCTTCTCTATATTGGAAATGGGGCAAAGGAATACAAAATGACAAGGTATAATAGTTAGTACCATCTTGTAAACCTCAGTGCTTCCCATTGTTTCCCTGCCACAAATATCAGGTAGTTAGTCATCAGGTTAATTAAGGGTTCGCATGCTATCAGTTAAATATGTTGATTATAAATAAGCACATTGGAGATTCATCAGATTAATTCAAGCCACATGGGAAACCCATTTATCCAAACCAATAATGATTAAGAACTAGGAAATATAACACTTGTATATGTATCTCATGTATTAAGTGCAGCCAAATTCGATTTATTCCTCACATGGTATACAATAACAGAATGCAACCACAATAATTGAACATCACATTGCAGAATTGGACCAAGCAGTTAACTAAACACCACAACAAATGGACCAAACGTTAACTGAGCACCACATTGCACAATATAACATACTCCTAATAGAAGATCAGACAGTTAACCAAACCAAGCATGCTTAACAACTTGGAAACATAGTAACTGTATTTGTTTCTCATGTATTTAGTACAACCAAATTCGATTTATTCCACACATGGTATACAATAACATAATGTAGCCACAACAATTGAACTTCGCATTGCAAAATTGAACCAAGCAGTTAACTAAACACCACAACAAGTGAACCAAGCCACAACAAATGAACCAAGTAGTTAAGTAAACATCAATTGAACAATATAACATACTCCTAATAGAAGACCAGACATTTAACCAAACCAAGCATGCTTAACAACTTGGAAATATTGCACCCTGAAGAATTGAACATCGCATTGCAGAATTGAACCAAGCAGTTAATTGAACACCACATGGTAAAAGTAGATAGAAAAATTCACTAGAATTTGTTAAGGAAAGGCAGTAGCTAGCAAACTGAACCTGGGTCCTTATAGTGAGCTAATAATACAAGCTACTCCTCATTGTCGGAGATATCGATGACGATTGGCTCCTTGGACATGGAAGAGGGCGAGGACTCTGCATTGTGTGTGCCCTCGTTGTAGTGGTGAGTTGCCTCAGCCTCTCCAGGCACCAACCTGCTGGCTCTTGAGATGAGGTAAGCATGTGCACGCTGAAAAAAAAACACCTCGTAGTCTTCGTCTATGGCATCGATAGTGGCCTCGAGAAAACGCCACGAACTGTCGTTTAAAGCAGCCAACCGCGTCGCAACGTCGGTGCGCGAGGCATCAATGGTGGTCTTGACGGTGAGGTGCTCCTCCAAGATCTGGGGGTCGGCATGAATGGCAGCCATCGCGGCCTCATCCGCGCATGCGGCCACGATTTTCTTGTCCGCTGTCAAATGCTCCTTGAGGTCCTGGCTATACCGCGTGCACCATGGCTTAGGCCGGCGCTTATTTGGTGGAGGGGTCGGTGATTTGGGTGGAAGGTGTCGCGCTCGCGCCGGCGGTCGGGGCATGTGGGATGTGGAAGGAGGAGGAGGATGGGGTCGGGTGTGGATTACCTGACTAGATAGGCGAGGCCGAGCAACATGAAGGAGGGTCGCCGGCAAGGAGGCGGCGGTGCTGCAAGCATGGAGTGAAGATTTCAACTTGGAAAGGAAGGCGGAAAGGGGGGAAATGTGCCTTTTGGTAAGGGGGAGGGGGCGGGGAGGTATATATTTCCGCAGAAGGCAAAAATTTGGAATCGCTTCAGACAAAAAACTAGCGCGCCAAGTGTCATCAGACACGGTCCCTTATTCAGACACGGTCTGAAGATATGTTGTGTTGCATCTCACATGGTTGGTTATAATGAATTGTGTGGGATCTACTTGATTTTTGGTCTTGATTTGAATTACATAATGGGGTCACAGCGGCCATGGACGGTGTTTGAATAGCTAGAACTTTTATCTGCAGTGATCATAAAAGAATTGGAATTATTCAGGGTTCGTTTGGACATTTTTATTCATTAAGTGAGTTTTCAATGCATTTATGTGCATAATTCAAATTTGAACTACATGTGAATGCTCCAGTGCATATAAATTGGTTGAAAAATCAAATCTTTGTCCTTGGGTGCATGCTTAGGTCGCATGCAAGAAATGGGAATGAATTTCAAACACCATCGCACCATTGATTGCCGGCAAAACATTGAGATGCCCGGTTATTAAATTCTAGTAAATCCAAAGCTCGTCTAAAATTCATGAAACTGGGCATGCTATCATGGAGCGGCATCAACATGCCGTGGTACAAATTTTGTCCCATTTGGGGCAGGTTTGGGTATATGCTTCTCACAAACCGGAGCTTCACACAACAAGCATGATGGTTTTCAGTGGGAAATGCCCCACCTTTGGGGATGAAACGATATCCATTGCTTCTTATTGCTTTCAAGTTTTTTTCTCATGTAAACATAGAACAACAGGAGTTTTGTGTGAATTTTTGTGATTTTTCGGGATTCGTTTGGACATTTTTATGCATTAAGTGAGTTTTCAATGCATTTATGTGCATAATTCAAATCTGAACTACATGCGCATGCTCCAGTGCATATAAATTGGTTTAAAAATCAAATCTTTGTCCTTGGGTGCATGCTTAGGTCCCATGCAAGAAATTGGAATGAATTTCAAACACCATGGCACCATTGATTGCCAGCAAAACATTGAGATGCTCGGTTTTTAAATTCTAGTAAATCCAAAGGTCGTCTGAAATTCATGAAACTTGGCATGCTATCATGGAGCGGCATCAACATGCCATGGTACAAATTTTGTCCCATTTGGGGCAGGTTTGGGTATATGCTTCTCACAAACCGGAGCTTCTCACAACAAGCATGATGGTTTTTGGTAGGGAACATCCCACCTCTGGGGCCGAAATGATATACATTGCCTCTTATTGCTTTCAAGTTTTTTTGTCATGTCAACATAGAACAACAGGAGCGTTGGGTGAATTTTCGTGATTTTTTGGGGTTCGTTTGGACATTTTTATGCATTAACTGAGTTTTCAATGCATTTATGTGCATAATTCAAATTTGTACTACATGCGCATGCTCCAGTGTATATAAATTGGTTGAAAAATCAAATATGTGCCCTTGGGTGGATGCTTAGGTCCCATGCAAGAAATGGGAATGAATTTCAAACACCAGGGCACCGTTGATTGCCCGCAAAACATTGAGATGCATAGTTTTTAAATTCTAGTAAATCCAAAACTCGTCTGAAATTCATGAAACTTGGCATGCTATCACGGAGCGGCATCAACATACCGTGGTACAAATTTTGTCCCATTTGCGGCAGGTTTGGGTATATGCTTCTCACAAACCAAAGCTTCTCACAACAAGCATGCTGGTTTTCTGTTGGGAACGTCCCACCTTTGGTGACGAAATGATACCATTGCCTCTTATTGCTTTCAAGTTTTTTTCTCGTGTCAACATAGAACAACAGGAGTGTTGTGTGAATTTTTGTGATTTTCGGGGTTTGTTTGGACATTTTTATGCATTAACTGAGTTCTCAATGCATTTATGTGCATAATTCAAATTTGTACTACATGCGCATGCTCTAGTGTATATAAATTGGATGAATAATCAAATATGTGTCCTTGCGTGCATGCTTAGGTCCCATGCAAGAAATGGAATGAATTTCAAACACCAGGGCACCGTTGATTGCCGGCAAAACATTGAGATGCCTAGTTTTTAAATTCTAGTAAACCCAAAACTCGTCTGAAATTCATGATACTTGGCATGCTATCATGGAAGGGTACCCGACATGTTGTGGTATTTTTCGTGTCCATTTTGAGAGAAGGTGCACTCGAATAATGACAGCCAACAAAGGCATTTTGAAAAAAAATAGCTGCCACTTTAATATCTCAAACGTTTGTATAAGTCAAACTGTGTGCGTTCGGTTAACCATTCACCTGATGCCACGTGTCTTGGTTTTTAATGGCTATAGGAGGTGCCGTGTGGATAGCTGCTTGACTGAATGGGAGGCGTGCGAGCGCAGTGCGGTGCGCAGGCTCACCGGGAAGCGTACAAGCTATTCAACGCAGGATCTGTGCATCTCTTCAACGCAAACGGTTCGGATTACGGTATGAAAATTAAAGCCAGACTTCGGTGCTAAGCAAAGAGAAACTGTGATTTGTCAAAATATGCAGCTAAAAATCAATATCACCATCTATTTTTTGCCACTAAAATTCAGTAATTAAGCATAGATTTCATTCATACTAGAGATTAAGTAGTTGTTTTCACCGGGAAGCGAGAAAGCCATGGACTGCCGCCGAGCGGCCGCACCCCCCCATCCTCACCACACACACAATTCCTATCTCTTCGCCCGTATACTCGACGCCGCTCTGAGTCCCCAAAGCCGTTAGTGTACGAGGATGCCACTGAAGCGCCCCATCAGAGGGACTGGCGACGCCGGGGCTGCTGAAGCACCGGAGCATGGCGTGAATATGGAGACAGAGGTTCCCATCCCCACCGACGAGGTGGAGAACAAGGCTGCCAACAAGCAGAGGCAGGTCGAGAAAGAACCGCAAGCGACTCCAGCAGGCCTAGACTTCATCAACAACCTCCCCGATGATATGTTGATAATCATCATATCCCTCCTCCCAATCAGAAATTGGGCGAGGACAGCCGCCGTTTCTCGGCCGTGGCGCACCCTATGGCTCTGAACCCCTGTCGACCTCCTCCATGCCCACAAGCTCTGCCATGGCTCGCCAAAGCTTGGATGCATTCTCCCAGATCCTCGGCAGTCACCATGGCCCAATCAAAGGCCTTATCGCGGGCAAGTTCCGTTCCAATGGCAAGGAGCGAGCCAAGCTCGACGAGTGGTTCCAATCCCGCGCCATAGATCATCTCGAGAAGCCAAGTTATAATGATGGGCATATGAGCTTGCTGCCAACGTCCACGCTCCACTTCGCACCCACACTGCGCCTCGCCAAGTTCATGAACTACCATCCCCCCCTTAATGATGTGCCCGCTCATTTTCTACCACGACTGAAGCAGCTCGAGCTCGTTGCTGTCCGCATCCCAAAGGATGACATGGAGCGTCTGCTCCGCGGCTGTACTGCACTCGAGGTCCTTCGTCTTAAGGCGATGAATTCGTCAAGTACCTTGCACATCACCTCTAGAACTCTCCGCACTATTTATACGTGTTGCTGGTGTTGCAACGAGAGATCACAAAAGGTGGACCATAATATTGTCATCCAGGACACACCTTCACTTGAGAAATTACTTGTAGTTGATCAACAATGTCTAACAAGAATCAATGTCATTTGTGTGCCGAAATTTAAAGTGGTGGGCTACGCATCTGTCAAATACTACAACTTTCAGGTACAACAGTTGCCTTATATACCTCTCCTTCTTGATATCAATGTTATAACTAGTTTTGAAGATGTATGTTCGTGTGTCATCCAGCGAAGCTTCACCCAGACTTTGGGCACAGTGAAGGTCTTGGCACTGGAATCTGTCGTCCCCAACCTGGACCAAGTTTTTAGTTGCCTGAGATGCTTTCCGTGCCTAAAGAAGCAGTATATCGAGGTGATGTTCCTTTCATGTTAAATGTTAACCATAAGGGAGTTCAATTTTTTGCACCTTTTCCCAAGTTTACAATGACTATGTACTACCACTTTTGAAGGAATTTTAGAGGATTTTATGACATACACCCCCGCCCCATATTGATTGCTTCATTCATATGGTTACAATCGTCCATAAGCATTTCTCCTTTGGATTCATCCGTACTAGTTTTATTAGGGAATTTTTCATCCAATCCAACCTCTTGTGAAGAAGGCTACATGTTTCTAGGTTGTAGTCAAATTAATGCCCATGTTAACCATGACAAACTGAAGATGGCACATTGGTGCATTTTACAAATCCCGCAAACCAAATGGGCATGTAGCACTGTTCAAAACTGCATGTAGGCACTAACACGTTCTCTACTTTTGCAGTGCATATTAGGCCCGGTGGAAGATGTTGATAACGACAATCACATCGAATGCCTGGATCTACATCTCTCAAATATTACGTTGAACTCCTACCGAGGGACTCCAGCGGAGATTACACTCGCCATGTTCTTTCTTGCCAGAGCAAATGTGATGAGGGTACTGAGGTTGAACACGCATTTAACTAGGAAAGATCAATGGTATGATTATCAGAGGCGGCTGGTACTGCAGAATGGAAGTGCCTCCAAAAATGCCAAACTTCGTATTGGAAGAGCATATGGAAAAGCAATTGGAAGTTATTGTGTCAAACCCATACATGACTTGTGAGCGGCTGATCCCTTTTCAGAACTGACGCAGCTTGCAATGTTTGAATTTGGGCGTTGTAATCTTTGAACTCGAACCTTGCAATATTTATGGTATTTGTTATATTGAACCATTTTTGTGCTCTTGTCTCAATGCAAACTGTTCATCCAGGTGAACCGCATGTCGTACAATGCACACACCTTGATCTGGCTGGCTGTTTCTTTTGTGTGGCCTAATCACTAACAGTTCATCCGAGTGAACCGTATGCTGTACATCGCACACGTCTTCATCATGCTGCCCGTTTCTTTTGTTCCGCCTCATCGCAAATGGTTCATCCAAGTGAACTGTATGCTATACATCACACAAACCTTGATCTGGCTGACCATTTCTTTTGTGTTGCCTAATCACAAACAGTTCATCCAAGTGAACCGTATGTTGTACATCGCACACGCCTTCATCAGGCTGCCCGTTTCTTTTGTTCTGCCTCATCGTAAACGATTCATTGGACTGAACCGTATGCCCTGGATCACACACGCAACTAAAATCTGAACCGTGTTTCATGCATCCTCCATTGCAAATGTTTTGCACCTTTTTGACGGATTTTTACATCCCCGTTTGTGATTAATGCATTGCACATAGTGTCGTGAAAGGGTCTTTGATCGTAGTGTCGGGTTAGTAGCATCCTGCAGTAGTGGGAGGATGATAACTCAACATAAAAGTAAATAGATAGGCCCTTCGCAGAGGGAAGCAGGGATTTGCAGAGGTGCCAGAGCTCAAGTTTTGAAACAGAGATAAATAATATTTTGAGTGGTATAGTTTCATTGTCAACATAACAACCAAGAGATCTCGATATCTTCCATGCTACACACATTATAGGCGGTTCCCAAACAGAATGGTAAAGCTTATACTCCCCCACCACTAACAAACATCAATCCATGGCTTGTCCGGAACAACGGGTGCCTCCAACTAACAACAATCCCGGGGGAGTTTTGTTTGCAATTATTTTGATTTGAGCATGGGACTGAGCATCCCGGTTACCAGCCATTTTTGTGAATGATGAGCGGAGTCCACTCATCTTGAGAATAACCCACCTAGCATGGAAGATATAGACAACCCTAGTTGATACATGAGCTATTTGAGCATACAAAATAGAATTTCATTTGAAGGTTTAGAGTTTTTCACATAAAAATTTACTTGGAATGGCAGGTAGATACCGCTTATAGGAAGGTATGGTGGACTCATATGGAATAACTTTAGGGTTTATGGAAGTGTATGCACAAGTAGTATTCCCGCTTAGTACAAGTGAAGGCTAGAAAGAGACTGGGAAGCGACAAACAAGAGAGCGACAACAGTCATGAACATGCATTAAGATTAATCAACAATGAGTGCAAGCATGAGTAGGATATAAATCACCATGAACATAAATATCATGGAGGCTATGTTGATTTTGTTTCAAGTACATGCGTGAACATGTGCCAAAGCCACTCGAATCGTTTAGAGGAGGATACCACCCTATCATGCCACATCACAACCATTTTAATAGCATGTTGGCCCGCAAGGTAAACCATTATAAACTCCTAGCTAATTAAGCATGACATGGGCAACTATAATCTCCAATTGTCATTACAAACATGTTTCATTCATAATAGATTGAATCAGGAACGATGAACTAATCATATTTACAAAACAAGATAGGTCGAGTTCATACCAGCTTCTCTCATCTCATTCAGTCCATCATATATCGTCATTATTGCCTTTCACTCGCACGACCGAACAGTGTGGATAATAATAATAGTGCATGTGCATTGGACTAAGCTCGAATCTGCAAGCATTTAATACAAGGGAAAAGACAAGGTAATATGGGCTCTTCATTAAATCAACAATAATGCATATGAGAGCCTCTCAACATTTTCCTCATGGTATTCTCCTCTCGACCCCCAAAGAATAAGAAAAGAAATAAAACTATTTACACGGGAAAGCTCCCAACAAGCAAAAGAAGAACGAGAAATATTTTTGGGTTTTATTTTAATAACTACTATTGCAGGCATGGAAAGTAAACTAGCTACAACTAATTTTTTTTGTTTTTCTTAAGGTTTTTCAAACACACAAGAAGAAGGCTTAGAAAAGAAAATAAACTAGCATGGATAGTACAATGAAAAAGTATAAGCACCGACAACTGGCATGAGTGTGTGAACATGAATGTAATGTCAGTGAGAAATACATACTCCCCCAAGCTTAGGCTTTTGGCCTAAGTTGGTCTATGGCCACTGCTGGCCTGGTGGATATCCAAAGTTGTAATAAACCAAGGTTATTATGCCATTTTTTACCCAAGTAAGCTAATTGTGTCATAAATGAACTAGGTAAGCTAAGTATAGATCATTATTGAGCTATCCTAGGTAGTTATGCCATTTGTAAGCTAACTAAGCATATTGAGTCATTTAGGAAGAAAAAATGCTAAGTATAGGTCATATTATAGCTATCCTAGGTAAATTATAGGTCAACTAAGCTTATTGTGTCAATTTTGAGAAAAATAAGGTAAGTATAGGTTATTTTTGTGGTAACCTAGGTGATGACGCCATTTTTGAGCCAACTTACGTAAGTATAGCTCATTGTTTATCCAACTTAAGTAATTATACCATTTAGGAGGAAAGTAAGCTAAGTATGCATTTGCTAAGCAAAACACTATAAAAAAATTACCCTCATCATTTGCTAAGTATGCATTTGCTAACAATTGATCCAACGACATAATGATACCAAGCCTCATTATCAATGGCATATTTTCTAATCTTATTAATCTTCAAGCGCATTGCATTCATCTTCCTCTTGTGATCATCGACGACATCGACAACATACAACTCCAATATCATCTTCTCTTCAATTCTTTTATTTTTTTCTTTCAAATACTCATTTTCTATTTCAACTAAATTTAACTTCTCAACAAGAGGGTCGGTTGCAATTTCATGTTCACATGCCTCCTAGATAAAAATATCTCTATGTCAACTTGATGGCCATAATTGTCATAAATACGAAAAGCAAAAAATACTTATAAAAGAGAATTTACCACATCCAAATCATAAAGTGGGAGGGCCGACGGGGACGGATATCAAGACCATGGCACTATGTATAACAAACAATCATACAAAGTAAGAAAAATATAAAACTAACTATATAAATCATACAATCATACAAGTAACTATATAAATCAAGTACAACATAAAATATTGAATACCTAATAATAATCTGCATCGTCGGGTTCGATAAATACTCCGGGATCAATAAATGCATCATCATCATCACTATCAGTAATGACATACTCATCATCATCATCATAAATAAATGCATCATCATGTGGAAGGCCACCTTTGCCTAAGATCAAGCATTCATAGGTCATCTGCAGCAGTAACCTCTTCTAGTTCAGGCTCTTCTTGTTCCGGCTTAGGGGTGAAGTCAGGTTCAATGTCGCTATCTACTTCAATGTTCTGGGGTGAAGTAGAGCGGTTCTTGAAACATTTTTTTGTAAAGCCGTGTTTCTTGGAAGAATTCTGATACGTCTCCATCGTATCTACTTTTCCAAACACTTTTGACCTTGTTTTGGACTCTAACTTGCATGATTTGAATGGAACGAACCCGGACTGACGCTGTTTTCAGTAGAATTGACATGGTGATAATTTTTGTGCATAAAAAAAGTTCTCAGAATGACCTGAAACTTCACGGAGAATATTTTTGGAATATATAAAAAATACTGGCAAAGGAATCAACGTCAGGGGGGCACACCCTGTCCACGAGGGTGGGGGCGCGCCCCCTATCTCATGGGCCCCCTAAGGCTCCACCGACCTCAACTCAAACTCTATATATTCACGTTCTGGGAGAAAAAATCAGGGAGAAGGATTCATCATGTATTACGATACGGAGCCGCCGCCAAGCCCTAATTTCTCTTGGGAGGGCAGATCTGGAGTCTGTTCGGGGCTCCGAAGAGGGGAATCCGTCGCCATCGTCATCATCAACCTTCCTCCATTACCAATTTCATGATGCTCACCGCTGTGCGTGAGTAATTCCATCATAGGCTTGCTGGACGGTGTGGGTTGGATGAGATTTATCATGTAATCGAGTTAGTTTTGTTAGGGTTTGATCCCTAGTATCCATTATGTTCTGAGATTGATGTTGCTATGACTTTGCTATGCTTAATGCTTGTCACTAGGGCTTGAGTGCCATGATTTCAGATCTGAACCTATTATGTTTCCATGAATATATGTGATTTCTTGATCCTATTTTGCAAATCAATAGTCACCTACTATGTGTTATGATCCGGTAACCCCGAAGTGACAATAATCGGGACCACTCCCGATGATGACTATAGTTTGAGGAGTTCATGTATTCACTAGGTATTAATGCTTTGTTCTAGTAATCTATTAAAAGGAGGCCTTAATATCCCTTAGTTTCCAATAGGTCCCCGCTGCCACGGGAGGGTAGGACAAAATATGTCATGCAAGTTCTTGTCCATAAGCACGTATGACTATATTCGGAATACATGCCTACATTACATTGATGAACTGGAGCTAGTTCTATGTCACCCTCTGTTATAATTGTTGCATGAGGAATTGCATCTAACATAATTATACATCACTGATCCATTGCCTACGAGATTTTCATATATTGTTCTTTGCTTTGTTACTTGACCGTTATCACTGTTACAATCACTATAAAACCAATACTGTTACTTTTGCCACCATTACCGTTACTTCCATATTACTTTGCTACTAAATACTTTGCTGCAGATATTATGTCTTTCAGGTGCGGTTGAATTGACAACTCAATTGTTAATACTTGAGAATATTCTTTGGCTCCCCTTGTGTCGAATCAATAAATTTGGGATGAATACTCTACACTCGAAAACTGTTGCGATCCCCTATACTTGTGGGTTATCAAATTCTCCTTCATACGTGTCTGGATTAATGTGAGGTTCATAATCCTCTTCATTTGGGGGAGGTGGTCTAACATGGCGGCACTTCATAAACGGCATCCCAACCATTGTGATTTGGATCACTTTCACAGGACCACAGTAGATAGAAAACTTGGGTTGCATGTTGAGCCGTAATATAGACATCGAGAACATCCAAATGGGTGCTTTGTTTGATTTCCAGTAGCCCTATATGTTCATGAGTCCTTCTAGTCTCCTTTGGCAGGAACCAATAACATTTGAACACTACGACGTTTGGTGGGTTTGCACCATACAATTGAAGCTCATAAATTGCTTCAACTCTTCCATAATACTCGGTATCTCCTTCGCCGATAGCAGAGACACAACAATTTCTAGACTTTCAGTCGGCCATAGATAGCTCTTTGCCATTGGTACAAAAGCGATACCTGTTGATGTCGTATTTGTCAAATGAAAGGACCTTAAAGTCAAAACCATTAGCGACTTGGCTCAATTCGGCGTCCATAAACTAATTAGCCAACAAGTTTAATACGAAAGGGGTTGTTGCATTAGGCGCAAATTAGACGAAGAAATGAAATGGTCTAATAGAAATTACCGTTTTTTGAACCAAGAGATGAAACCGGGATAGCTGCATCCATGCTTTGCCAGATGCTCATACTCTTCGGCAGAATCCTTTTGGATCACCGCTCCATACGAGAATTTGGCAACGTATCGACTGTATCAAATTTATCCGGGAATAAGAACAGTCCAAAGGAATTAGAAGTTGTGAAACAATGTACCGAGAACTTGCTCGATGTACGGCCACAGTTCTGTTAGGTTGTTCAAGATATACAACGAAATGGTCTGCCATTCTTCAACATCCAACGTTAAGGAATTAGAAGCACTGGCTGGTGCGAGATCCCCTTTGAATAGGCTGAGGTTGGATCCACCCTTTAGGGTCGCCATCAATGTACCGAGGCTTCGAATTATGCAAATGATGATTTTTGGCTTCATAGTGTGTTATCACGAAGTTTGCCGCCTCCTCAGCAATGCATGCCTCGGCCATCGATGCTTCAATTCTACGTTTATTTTTACATTTTGCTCGAAGCGTCTTTTGCATCCTCTCAGTTGCGTAGCACCAATGATTTTGCACACACCCCCCCACCCGTCCCCCAAACTTGCCTCGGTTGGGAGATGCAAAATCAAGTGCTGCATTGGATTAAAGAAGCCCGACGAAAGATCTTCTCTAACTCGTAGATCAACTTCGGTGCCAACTCTTCGATTTCTTCTAGCAGGCCAGGCGATAGTTCTTTCACACAAAGAACACGGAAGAAATAGCTCAGCTCTACCAGTAATAGCCATTCATCCTCAGGGATGAAGCCACGCAACATCACAGGCATTACCCGCTCAATCCATATGTGCCAATCATGACTCTTGAGACCAAATATCGTCAATTTTTCAAGATTCGCTCCCCTCTTTAGATTCACTGCATACACATCACGGAACATCAACTGCATTTTCACCCACAAGATAATTTCCCTCATAGCCGACCTTCCAAGATTGAACCATGCCTTTGGCTTTGTCCAGTTCCGCTTTCCTTTTGGTGGTTGCATGTTTTGTAACGGTCTATCACATAGCGCCTCAAGGTCGACTCTAGCCTTAGTATTATCCTTTGACTTCCCCTCTATGCCGAACAATGTACCAAAAAGTGCCCCGGCGATATTCTTTTCAGTGTGCATCACGTCAACGTTGTGTGGGAAAAGGAGATCTTTGAAGTAAGGCAGATCCCACAAGCATATCTTGTGAGTCTAGGCGTGTTTCGAATTATACCCCTTGAAGTACCCTAGACACTCTGGATCTGGCTCGAGAGCGTTTGACTGATCAAGGGTCTCTTGGCTTGTCAATGTAGGTGGTGCAGAGTTTTTGACAACTCTACCTTTGATGAAGTTCTCCTTGTCTTTCTTGAACTTATGGCGAGCATCCAGGAACTATCCATGCAAGTCAAAGCAAGAAAACTTGCGACCGGCCTGAAGCCAACGAAACTCAAGAGCTCCCTTGCGTGTGGGGCACGTGAAACTTCCATGCACACACCAGCCAACGAATAGCGCATACGCCGCCAACTCATGCGTCGAGTACATGTACCAGACACGCAATATGAAGTTCTGTTTGCTAAAGGCATCGTATGTATTGAACCCATTATCCCAGGCTTCTTGCAATTCATCCTTCAGTGGCTGCATGTACACAATCATATTCTTCCCCAGATAGTTGGGCCCTGGAATTATCAACGTCAGGAAAATGTTCTTTCTTTGCATAATCTGTCCGGGGGAGATTGAGTGGAATGACAAATATGGGCCAACAACTTTATTGGGCTGCCATCAGACCAAACACACTGAACCCATCTGTGCTGATGGCGAATCGAGGATGCCTTGGATATGCCGCTTTTTCATGATGTAATGCATCGAAGCGCTTCCATGCTTCACTGTCCGATGTGTGCACCATCATCAGCTTCCCATCTGCATGTAGTTGGGTTCTTTTGCCCTTTTTGTGCCATGTTATCTGTCTGGCCGACTCTTCAACCATGAAAAGACATTGAAGTCTTGGTACGCTTGGCATATACCAAAGAACATTCACTGGGATTTTGGTCTGCGTCTTCTCACCCATACCGTTGTCTACCACAACATACCAAGATGACTTGCAAATGGAACAATAGTTCAAGTCCGCATACTGAAGCCTAAATAAGGCACATCCTTTCACACAAGCATGTATATTCTCATAGGGCATCTGAAGAGCACAGAGGATTTTGTCTGACTGGTACAGGTTTGCAGGTAGTACATGGCCTTTGAGAAGAAAACGTCAAAAACTGTCATCATCGCGTCGTAGCATTCTCTACCCAAGTTGAATTAAGCCTTCAGAGCCATTATTTGTGAGATGACATCCAGTTGACCAAGCTCAGTGTGCTCGTGGAGAGGAGATTTTGAAGACTCCAATATTTCATTGAAGGCCTTTGCAGATTCCTCCATCTCATCGTCCGAGTCGCGAGCATCATCAAAGTCTTGCACCATGTCTTCCATCCCGGTACCATGCTTGTCCATGCTACGATGAAGCACCTCAGCTCTGGCATGTTGAGAAAACTCGCCATGAAATGTCCACACCGTATAACCGGGCGTAAAACCCCACTTCGGCAGGTGTTCTCCCATTTCATCCTCTGTCCTCTTGTGCCAATTGTCGCACCCGCCACAGGGGCACTAGGTTGTCCTCTGGCCATTTGCAAATGCGGCTCTCAAAAACCCCTAGGTTTTTGTTAACCATTCAATGGTCATGTCTTTTTGACTAGTGTGACCGGGGTACAT
>NC_041390.1:493808638-493809932 GCF_002162155.2 Triticum dicoccoides | reverse complement strand
AGATAGGTCCTAATCCCACCCGAGTATGTGTAGATTGGGTTCGTTTTCCCATGCTATGCTCCGGATCTGACGCAAAATTTTGGAAACACCTCCCCACTGTTCTCCTGATACACGTATCGGCAATAAGAAGAGAGGATGTGTTTCCGGAGAACAACGGGGAGGCACTGACAAAATTCTGCATCAGATCCGGAGCAGAGCATATGGGAAAACGAACTGAATCGACACATACTCAGGCTGTCCATGGATAACGTTGGACAATTCGAAAGAATCACGGTTATAAATATGCAAATGCATGCATACACTAGTACAAAAAGGGCCTTTAGGGTCGGTACTAAAGCCTCCCCCTTTAGTCCCGGTTCTAACTGGAACCGGGACTAAAGGCCCTCCACGTGGTCGCTGCCTGGAGGTCCACCTTTAGTCCCGGTTAGTAACACCAACCGGTACTAAAGGAAATTTTATGATTTTTTTTGAAAAAAATTTTGAATTTTTTTTTGAATTTTGAATTTCTGTATTATTTTAACCTCTAATCTCTAATCACCCCTCATCACTGCTCAATTTAACCTTTAATCTCTAATCACCCCTCATAATTCCAAATCATCTAACTTCCCGAACGGTCACCCATCCTCTCACTACTCCAGCCTGAGCACGCTTAACTTTCGGGTTCTATTCTCCCTCATTTCCAAGTCTGCACTTGTTGTTTTCCTGACAATAGTAAGATGTCAATCCTATTAACCCTCAGAAATTTAGCTTGAGCATCAAGTCACGCATTTCACTGTTTGAGTTTGAAACTATTGTTCTAAAAATCAATAATTATTTAGTAACAGTAATATTTCTTGAATAAGTAGTTTGACCACAGTTGACCAAAATTCAAAAAAACTGAAATAATTATTTAGTAACACTAATATTCTTGAATAATTATTTAGTAACAATAATACTTCTTGAATAAGTAGTTTGACCATAGTTTGACCAGATTTAACAAAAATTAAAAAAAACTGAAATTTGAGCATAACTTTTTTTCCTTTTAGAATTTGAGGATTCTAAAAATTTGCAAACAGGACATAGGCCGTCTCCATCGGATGCGGATTTTCGTTCCAAACATTTTGATATACTATACATTTTTCCCAACATCGTATGCAAAAGTTATAGCCGTTTTACATTTTCCGTACACTTTTTGCAAAACATGTCCAAATTTAAGTTTTAAAATTTTCCTAACTAATAGATGTAGTAACATAACTACATCTCAAAGGATTTTAAAATTTGAAGATTATATCATTTTCTTTTGCTTTTTACAAAA
>NC_041390.1:493807915-493808628 GCF_002162155.2 Triticum dicoccoides | reverse complement strand
ATTTGAAAATTGCACCATTAGTACCGGTTCGTGGCATGATCCGGTACTAAAGGTCTCAACCCCATTAGTACCGGTTCGTGGCACGAACCGGTACTAAAGGTCTAACCTTTAGTATCGGTTCGTGCCACGAACCGGTACTAATGGACCTTTAGTACCGGTTCGTGCCACGAACCGGGACTAAAGGTCCCATTTGAACCGGGAGTAATGCCTGTATGGTGCCCTCGCTGCTTGAACCGGGACTAATGCTCACATTAGTCCCGGTTCGTAATGCAACTGGAATTAATGCTCTTTTCTGGCTGGACCAAAGCCCCTTTTTCTACTAGTGATATTTATAGATGTAACCATTTCGAACAGGAGACGCATAGTGGTCACGCATACTGATGATTGAAGACACCTATAGCTAGCAAGGTTCATCAGCACGAAGACCGGAATAGAGCAAATGAAGGGGGGAGGAGGATATGTCATTTGTGTTCACCCACGAACGTAGGGGCGGAGCTCATCGAACGCATGGGGAGGTCGTCGAACACTAGACACTCGCAACGACAAAACAACTGCACATTTAAAACCACCTAATCAACACAAATATGATGCTTTTTATAAAAAATCACAAAATATGTGACCTAACTCATAATTCCCCAATATATGACCCTGTCGGCCTCTGGAAGGCCTAAGAGCACCTTTTTGGGAGGTGTCGGGGGTGTCGTGTCAGGGTC
>NC_041390.1:493807070-493807679 GCF_002162155.2 Triticum dicoccoides | reverse complement strand
ATATCGGGGTCGGGGTACTGTTTCGGGGTCACTGTGTCGGGGTGTCGTGTCAGTGTTGGGGTCAGGGGGTGGTGGTGTCGGGGTCGGGATGGCAAATCCTCGACCCCTCGACCCCTCTGCGACCCTCGACCCCTGGACGCCTCGATCGTCGACCCCTAGACCCTCGACTCCTTTTCCCCTCGATCCTCGACCCCTCAACCACTTGACGACCCCTCGGCGACCCTCTTTTTCTACTTTTCCTACTTCTTTTTTTCATCTTCTACTTCTACTTCTTTTTTTCATCATCATCATCTACTACTACTACTACTACTACTACTACTACTACTACTACTACTACTACTACTACTACTACTACTACTACTACTACTACTACTACTACTACTTATTGTTCTTTTTTTATCATCTTCTTCTCCCTCTTCTTCTTTTACTTATTTTTTATCATCAATTTCTTGTTTATTCTTAAAAAATAGAAGAAGAAAAAACCTAAACTAAACTATAAACTAAATGTGACCTAATATATACTAAATTAACCTAAACCGAACTAACCTAAACTGAACTAACCTAACCTAAACTAAACAAATATACACTAAATCTAAAAGAGAGAAAAAA